>NC_044915.1:37501088-37717373 GCF_001633185.2 Quercus lobata
ATACGATTACACAATTTCGTCCGATTAGTTTATGCATCACTCTTCATAAATTGGTCTCTAGAATCATCCTGCAGAGTTTAAAACCGTACATTACTAAAATCATCAACCCTTGCCAAGCAGGTTTTGTTCTAGGTTGCAGGACGAGTGACAATATTATACTGGTTCAAGAAATTATACGTACGATGGTAAGGAAGACTAGGCCTAAGGGTCACGTGACACTCAAACTAGATCTTGATAAAACTTATGATCGACTAGAATGGTCGTTCATACAGGAAACTCTTGAGTTTTTCCAAGTCCCTCCAAATCTGATTAAGCCTATTATGAACATGATCTCCTCAACTCATTTTCACATTTTGTGGAATGGATCTCCTTTATTGGATATTGTCCCAAGTAGGGGGGGTGCATCAAGGAGATCTATTATCTCCTTATCTATTTATTTTGTGTTTGGAGCAATTATCCATTCCTTTGGAAGAGGTGGTTTGGGACAAAAAAAAATCCACCTCGAGACTTTTAGGGGACAAATTAAAATTTTGCATTTATTTTTCGATGATGATATATTTCTTTTCTCTAAGGCAAAGATTGTGGAGTGCCAAAATCTTAAAACTATTCTACAAAATTTTTGTTCCTGCTCAAGCCAAATCATTAGTACACAAAAATCACGCCTTTGGTTTTCACCAAATACAGCCAGGCGTACTAAAGAACTGATTGTTGGTATTTTTTATATTCCTACTACTACTCAAATCAGTACTTATTTAGGGACTCCAATTTTTACTACCTACCGAAAGGCTAATGCCTATCAATACTTAATTGATAAAATCCAAAAGAAAATTGAGGGTTGGCAAGTCTTTTATCGTAAGTGAAAAAAAAAATGGTAGTTGTTAAATTTTAAATATAAGCTCTTTTTAATTTTTTGTTATGGATGTGTAATACAGTACATAGCGAAATTTTAGGATTAAAACACTACATTTTAGGATAACTGTCATAAATAAACTCAACTTCATGGAATCCCTTCTCATCAATAGACCAGCCAGGGGTTTCCAGATCGAAGAAATTCAAATAGTGCAGGCTCAGCGCAAGGTGATGCGATTCAATTGTGACGCAATGCGTTGATACCATATTCCATCCACTTTAATCGATTTGATTTCAATCAGATTATTATATGGATTAAAATGCTCACAGGGTACAAAAACAACGCACGAAAGAATTGCCCGCAACTCATCAAACCCCGACCGAGGCAATTGTATGTTCATTGAATAATCGCATCTGTGGAAACTCGGAGATGCCAAAACTGAACAATCACATCTGTTCGCTTTTTCAAACCCATTTGGAATTTCTTTTCCAGGAAGAATATAAGGTAATCTCCCCACTAATTTACCACTCAGTACCTGAAATATACAAAGCATGATGTTGAAAATTAAATTATAAAAAAATTAAAAATTAAAAATTAAAACCAACCCACAGACAAAGATAGCTAAATAGATATATACTGAAGAAGAATATTAGGTAATTTCCCAAGTACATGATATTTAGAAAACAGAGATAGAAATACCTTGACACAGAATTGAATATTGAAGCAATTGACACACTCGACACTGAAATCACAATGACGACACCATCAATTTCCCGGCATACTTTATGTTTTTCCTAATGACTAGTTAGGGCAGCACGTGCAAGGCTTGTGCTTGCCGTTAAAAAAAAATAGTGATTAAGATCAATTCTAAATTTTATTTGTATCATAAAACAAAGATATAAATTAGTTGATTTTTAAAATATATAGAGATTTGCATTAATCAAAAGAGACATTAATTTCAAGAATTTAGATAATTATGTCATAAAAAGTTAATCTCATTCGTATAAGAATTTTGATCAACTACAACGTTAGGATAGTTATTTAACATATAAAAATTTATTTTACTATAATAGTTTTTTAGTACTTATTTGCTAAAATCAATATATCCACTCTAAAATCTTCTAAGAATGATAACGAATATAATCATCTTCCAACAATAAACAATTAAGTTTTTCTAAGAAAAAAAAAAAAAAAAGATAACAAAAGGCATGTGTCATTGAATTTTCCATTAGGTAAATTATAAGTTTTGAAAATTTAAATTTAGAAAATCAATGTTTTTTAGATAACAAATAAAACACCTTATATCATCATTCTAACTTTCCAAGAATTATTGCCATTTAAAACTCAAAATAAGTAAAGAAAATTTTTGGGATGTTAAAATTTAGTGGGATTATTTTAGACATTACATAATAGAATATTTTAAGAATCATAAGTTTTCATTACGATTTAACTGAGAGAATAATAATATAACATTTTATCTTTTCCAAAATATTAAGGGAAAAATTGCTTAATTTTAAAGTTTAAGAAGGAATTATAAACTACCTTAAATATTGTGAGTTTTTAGACCCCTTAAAATCACAATCAGATTAACCTAGGTAATTAGCCAAGTGATTACTTAGTCAAATTAACAAATCTAGGTTAACACAAATATATCATATCAATGTATAGCAGCGGAAAATAAAAAACACAACGATATGATAACTTAGGAAACCCAAGTCGGTAAAAAAACTGAGGAGGATTTAACCTAGCTATCCTCAAGGTAAAAAGCAAATCCACTAGAAAGAATCGAAATTTTACAATAGCGACTTAGACCACTAACATCCTATTGCTACCCACCAGTAGAAACTTACTGACACGATCACGTGCAAGCTCCGAGACCACGAACTCCTTCTTTCTTTGGCCTTTGCAAAACACAAACACCCACGTTTATGACTTTGAGATCCCACTCAAAGGTTTAGCAACACAAACTCTCCTGTTTGTGACTCTAAGACCACCCTTGAAGGTTTAGATCATCAGCACCTTTGATGACTAGAGAAGACAGCAACTTCTACAATATCAGATTTTGAGATTTTTCAAGTAATAACACCGGTAGAAGATATGTGAGAGTTTTTTAGGAACAAAATCCTAAATACAAAAGAGGCACACTCTTCTCTCTCTGAAAAGCCTTATAAAAACGTGCTTAGAGTTTCCTTTATATACTGGGAGAAGTAGATTAGAAACCCTAATCCTTAATGGGCTTGAACTGCTGTTTAGATACGATTTTCGATCGATCGAGCCTGTCTTTCGATCGATCGAACCAGACAGATTATGAAATCTTCTTTCTGCAGCTTGTATGTTCTTAAATCTTGACTTGAATCACCTTGAGTATTGTCTAACAATACCTATAGACTCTAAGATCTATATCTAGACAAGTTGGTGTTCACGATTTGCCAATTGTTCTAAACATTTAGAACCTAACAAATATAAAGGACGAAAAGTGTTTTTATCCTAAGTTTTTGTTTTTGTGTGTAAAACTATGTGATTTTACTTAAAATGATGTGCAAAGAAAAAAAAAATACAAAAAGTCAACTCATGAAAATTGTATGTGAAACAGTGAATTTTGTCTCAACAAAACTGATTTAACCAACAAAAATTTTCTAAAAATACAATAAAATGACACAACATTTTCATAATACATTTATAATTTTATTATATTTTATTTTGACTTGTAAAGAATTGACAACTCAACAGTTTTGAAATATTGTAACGACAACAAGATGTCTTAACATTTTTACAAAAAAAAAAAATGTTATATCCACGACATTTTTTACAACAAATCATAAGTAGTAGGTTGTTATTAATGGAAAAAAAAGTAGTTTCATTAGTAAGTTTAAATCACAACCAAAAACAATTTACTACCTATGATTTATTATGAAAGTATTGCAAAAAATATTATGGATATAACACTTCTTTTTTCACAATAGCTTTATTTTTAGTTGTGGTTGGTTCCAATATGATATTTTATTTCAACTTATAAGGAATTAACACCTCAAAAATTGTGAAAATATTGTACCAATTTGTTGTGTTAATATTTTATTATAATGTGAAACAATGCTTGGACAAACCAAAAATAAAGTAGAAAATCTACTATAGCTTTACGCATTCACCCAAACAAAAAAAAAAAAAAGGCCAACAAAATAGTAAAAATTGAACAAGCCAAAATTACTGTAGCAAAGCTATGATAGCTTTTCCCATTCACCCTTTTTATATACAGATTACTAAATTTGACTAAACCAACAAAAAAAAAAAAAAAAAGTCTATGAATACTACAAAATATTACAACGTTTTCACAATATCTTTATTTTCTACCGTGATGGATCCCAGTCTAATATTTTATTATCTTATTTTGACCTATAAAAAACGTACAACTCAAAAGTTGTGAAAATATTGTAATAACAATAAAATGTCACGGCATTTTTAGTTGTGCTAGATCTCGATATGATATTTTATTATTTTATTTTGACTTGTAAGGAATTAACATATGCATCACAATATTTTCACAATATCTTTATGTATGCATTGTAGACACATAAAAATTGACAAATTTTGTACACACTTGCAAAATTTGTACAATATTTACCCTTTATTTAAATGTGTATAATATTTACCACTTTTGTGTATCTACAATGTAAACTTACATTGTAAGTACAAAGTAAACACATAAAGATCTTAAAAAAAACAAAAAAACAAAAACAAAAAAAAACAAAGCTCAAACCGACTGGCATACTTGAAGGAAAAAAAAAAAAAGAGAAAAGAAAAAGTGCAGCTCACTAATTGAATAAACCTAAAAACACTATTCACGAGCCTTTGGCTCTTTTTATATAGTTAATAGATTTCCATAGTATTTTTAATTTTTCATAACAAATTCTAGATAGCAAGTTTTTACTAATTTTAAAATGGATTTACTACTGATATCATTTTTTTATTCATCAATAGTAGCTTACCTGTGGACTTCGCATTTTTTAATCAATAAAAAACTAAGATCTCAACAATTGTGAAAATATTATAATAATAACAACAGACGTACAAGTTACAACATTTTTGCAAAATATTTATTTTCATTTGTGATTGGTTACAGTCTAATCATATACCAAAAAAAAAAAAAAAAGGGCTAGTAAACAGTGCAAATTGAAGAAAAAAAAATGTAACTACTACTCCAGCTTTATACATTCACACTTTTGTTATGAAAGCGTTGTGAAAAATGTTATGGATATAGTACTTCTTTTTTCATAATACCTTTATTTTTAGTTGTGGTTAATTTTAGTATGATATTTTATTTTGACCTATAAGGAATTAACACATCAACAATTATGAAAATATTGTGATAATTTATTGTATTAACTAACAACTTTTTGTATAAAAAATTTATAAAAAATAATAAAAAGTGGACTGGACGATATATATTACCCCAACCCAAAAAAAGAAAAAAAAGAAAGAATGGGTTGAATAAACTAAATGTGTACTGTAGGGGCACCCCAAAAAAAGAAGAAGAATGGGTTGAATAAACCAAATGTGTATTGTAGGGGCATTGTTGCTTTTTTTATATACTAGTGTGGGTTGCACGTGCAAGGCACGTGCTGCCCTTTTAGTTAAAAAATTAATATAATTTTTTTTAAAAAAGTATGAAATCATGTACTTAAATTTAAAATAGTTATTTGAATATCTATTTACTATGATAATTTCTTAGAACCTATTTACTAAATGTAATATTTACTCACCAAAAATGCTACAAAGAATGATAATGAATGTCATTATCTTTCCACAATATTTAAACTTTCACAATGAATGATGATATATTTACTCACCAAAAATGCTACATCATATTTAAACTCTCTTAGAACACCATATATTATCATTCTAACTTTCCAAGCATGACTACTAGTCTACCACATAATATTCAAAATACATGAAATTTTTTTTTGAGACATTAAAATTTAGTAGGAGTATTTTAGACATTCCACAATGGAATATTTTAGGAATTTAAGATTTCGTTAGGGTTTAACTAAGAGAGTAACAATAGGAGTATATGCTCATTTATAGAATATAAAGGAGAAAATTATTCAACTTTAATTCAGGGGGGAATGACCCCAAACATAAAGGAGGAAAGTGCTACTTCATCAATTTGTGTGTGTGTGTGTGTGTGTTTTTATTTATTTATTTATTTTTTATAACTTGAAACAATGTGTTAAAAAAAAATCAACCTAAAAAAACTATGCATAAAATAATGAATTTTGGTTCAACAAATTGACTAAACCAAAAAAGAAGTTTAGGAACACAACAAAATGTCACGATATTTTTACAATACCTTTTATTTCTAGCTATGGTGGGTTCTGGTTTGATATTTTATTATTTTATTTTAGAGTAATGCTACATCAACAACATTTTCATAATTAATTATAGGTGGTAAATTGTTATTGATTTTAAACTGGGCTAACCACTTTTAACTGTGTATTTAAAAACAAAAAACAAAAAACAAAACCCAATAAAAAGCCAATTGAAGAAAATTGTGCCAAAAAAAAAAAAGAATTTTGGCTTACCAAATTTGACTAAACAAAATAAGAAGCCGAGGAACACAACAAAATGTCACACAAAAAAGAATCCTAGGAACACAGCAAAATGTCCCAACATTTTCTCAATATTTTTTATTTCCAGCTATGGCAGGTCTTAGTTTGATATTATTATTTTATTTTTTACGTCCACAGCATTTTCATAGAAAATCTTTGGTGAAAAATTATTACCGGTTTTAAAATTATGCATTAAAAAAAAAAAACAAAAAGACGACACAAGAAAATTGTGTGTAAAACTGTGAATTTTGGCTCACCCAATTTGACTATACTAAAAAAGAAGTCTAAGAATACAACAAAATATAAAAACATTTTCACAATACCTTCATTTTTAGGATCCGAATAGATTTTTTATTATTATTTTATTTGAGAAAAATGCTACATTCATAATATTTTTAGAACAAATTCTAAATGATAAGTTGTTATTGGTTTTAAATTGGGCCCACTACTGATATCACTTTTTTATCCATAAAAAATACCTTGTCACATAAAATTTATTATGAAAATCTAGTGGACATAGCATTACTCCTTAAACTTTAAAATCAAACAATTTTTCCCTTAATATTTTGGAAAATAGCAAATATGTCATATTTTTATTATTTCAATTAAACCCTAATGAAAACTTATGATTTTTAAAATATTTATTATGTAATGTCTAAAATACTCCCACTAAATTTTAACATCTCAAAAAAATTTTTCACGAAGTTTTAGATGGTAGTAATTCTCAGTTTCTTATTTTATTATTTTATTCTGACCTTTAAAAAATTGACATCTCAATAATTGTGAAAATATTGTAAAAATGTGTTGTGCTAGTGTAACTGTGTATGCACATATAAATATTTAAATGAAAAAACTAAAAGAGCACAAGCAAAACCAGCTTATTCTGGGAAAAAAAAAAGGCCAATGAATAGTGCATATTGTTAAATAATTGTAAAAATATTGTAAGAATTTGTTAAGTTAGTATAACTGTATATTCACGTGTAAATAATAAATATTTAAAGGAAAAGACAAATAAGCACGTACAAAACCGGCACAGACAAAAAAAAAAAAAAAAAAAAAAAAAAAACTGATGAACAGTAAGGGTTGAACAAACCAAATGTACAGTACAAATTTTTGTTTGCGCATTTGCTCTTTTATATATTACTAGTTATGGCAGCACATGCAAGGCATGTGCTTGCCGTGAAAAAAAGTACTATAATAATTAAAGTCAATTCTAGATTTTATTTGTATTACAAAATAAAGATATGAATCATTTGATTTTTAAAATATATAGAGATTTACATTAATCAAAAGAAACATAAATTTTAAGAATTTTGATAATTATGTCGAAAAAAGTTAATCTCATTCGTTTAAGAATTTTGATCAACCACAAAGTTAGGGTTGCTATTTAACATATAAATATTTATTTAGTTATAATAGTTTTTTAGTACCTACTTGCTAAAGACAATATATCTATTCTCTAAAAACTTCTAAGAATGATAACGAATATCATCATCTTCTAACAATAAACAACTGAGTTTTGCTAAAAAATTTAAAAAGAAAAAGAAAAAAAAAGGATAACAAAAGGCTTGTGTAATCGAATATTATCATTCTAACTTTCTAAGAATTTTTATCATTTAAAACTCAAAATACATTAAGAAAATTTTTAGGATGTTAAAATTTAGCAGGAGTAATTCAGACATTACACAATAAAATATTTTAAGAATCATAAGATTTCGTTAGAGTTTAATTGAGAGAATAACAATATGACATATTTGCTATTTTCCAAAATATTAAGGGAAAAATTGCATGATTTTAAAGTTTAAGGAAGAATTGTAAACTACCCCAAACATAAAGGATGAAAAATGTTTTTTTCCTAAGTTTTTGTGTGCAAAACTATTTGTTTTTACTTAAAATAGTGTGTAAAGAAAAAAAATTTACAAAAAGTTAACCCAAAAAAATTGTATGTGGAATAGTGAATTTTGGCTCAACAAAATTAATTAAACCAACAAAAAATTTCTAAAAACACAATAGAATGACGCAACATTTTCATAATACTTTTATAATTTTGTTATATTTTATTTTAACTTGTAAAGAATTGACAGCTCAGCAGTTTTGAAAATATTGTGACAACATCAAGATGTCTTAACATTTTTCATACAAAAAAATGTTATGTCCATGACATTTTCATAACAAATCATAATTAGTATGTTACTACAAGTTGTTATTGGCGGGCAAAAAGGTGGTTTTATTGGTAAGTTTAAATTAGAACCAATAAGAATTTACCATATTTGATTTATTATGAAAGTGTTGTGAAAATTATTGTGGACAAACCAAAAATAATATAGCAAATATACTACAACTTTATGCATTCTGTGGGGCCAGAGAATTTGTAGTCCCGGCCCACTTTCCATTAGGGCCCAGTGCCCGCGCTGAGGAGAGTAGTTGCCGAGGACAAGCAGCGAAAGTCCAAATAGCCTAGAGGTGCAGCCGAGAATGACCCTGTCCTCGGCATCCCGAGGCCTAAAAGGGAAGAACGACGTGTCATCAAAGGCAGCCTCCAAAGCGCTCCCAGACAAAAAGGAGAGTAGAATGGGACTCGCACGGGGGTACAGCGTGGGAGTGGTTCAAGGAAAAGACGTCACCTCCGCATTGAATGTGCCAACAAACATCCTAGCCACATTGATGGGAAAAGACCCCTGAATAGTGTAGTTTCGGTTATTGCAACTAACAGAAAGTGGGGGAAGGCGGCTGATGGGACAGGCACTCGAGTAGTTACCTACCTGATCGACAAATGGAAGGTCAGGATCAGCTGAGAAGGACTATATAATGTAAGGATTCATGCGCCAAAAAAGGGCGGAAACAATTGTACCCAAAAAGTGAAAGGAATAATAAGAACATTAAGCTCAATGGACAAGGTCCATGGGCAAAGTTAGTTCACCTCTGTGCGTCCACCATGAACACTATGACCAACCACTGCCCGGTGACCAAGGCCTAACCTTTTAGCCCACTCTCTACAAATTTATTGTTTGGGCCTTTAACATACAAACCCAACACCAGTTTGGGATCGTTACGAATTGAGTCCTTACAATTGGCGCCATCTATGGGAAAGGCTTGTGCGTTGATACAGGCGGTGGTAGGATCAAGCCCCTGTCAAACAAGGGTCTGCGAAAGCCCCTCCATCATTTCCAGCAACCCGCCGTTGTTGCCCTAATATAAAGTTCCACTAAGGGCTACGCTTCGAAGTGTCAGTGGCTCGGGCAGTTCTAGGGGCTTCCAATATCAAGTCAACGCCCCACACCTTGGTCGAGGGGCTAATCCTCGAAACTACTTTAATAAACTATAAGTTTTTGACAGAACCAAGGTCTGGTATGGTTCTCGGACTCAAACCTATGGGGAAACCAACTACTTTGAGAAAAACTATAAGTTTTGTACAGAACTAAGGTCTTGTATGGTCTTCGGACTCAAACCTATGGGAAACTAGATACTCCAAGAAAATCTAAGTACCAGGCCCGGCCTAACAACACACTCGGTACCTCGGATGATGCCTTTAGTTCCCTAGAAGTATATTCATATACAAGTTCAACGCCCCATGGGCATAGGTAAGTTAGAGTTCCGGGATGTGATCCCAAATAAATCATATGCATAACGATTCATACATGTTAAGATAACAAGTTCAAAAACCATGAGATTCGCAACAATAGTAAATATCGGCAAGGGCAACGAACATGTAATTTAAAGAAAAAAGGAAGAAAAGAATTTCATATATGTGGTCAAAGAGTTCAATTACAAGAAAACTCTAAAGTCCTCAAAACAAAAGGGAAACTAATTAACAGTTAAACTAGAAACGAATACAAAAGTTGGCCAGGGCTTCTACTTCTTCAAGTTCGTTTTGGCCACATCCTGTGAAGGCCGAGCAGGATTTGACTCGGGGCCCTAAGAGACATCCCCTTCCTTGGAAGGTTGAGCAGGATTCGCCTCGGTGCCCTTGGAGACATCAACAAGGGGAATGGCCTGAAGGGGCTGAACAAAGATGGCCGGCTCCTCGGCACCAGAGATCTGAGCACTGACTGTAGACTTGGCAGCCTCCTGAGGTATCTCAGGATTCAGACCTCCAAGTGCTTCTGTCGCCTCATGAGGCTCTCCTCCCTTAGTCGACTCGCCAGGAATGACAATGGGCTGAACAGCTTCTGACTGAGCAGCCTCAGCCTCCTGTGGAACGCTCATAGCCTCGGAACTGGCGGAGGCGGTCTCACGAATGGTTGGAGGATAAAATATGCTCTCCGCCTTCCACAAGTCAGACGAAGCCTCCACCCCAGCTCGTTTGAGGGCCACTTCCCAAACCTGGGAGCAGTATAACCTACATACACCAGGGATTTGAGCTTTAAGGAGGGCCTAGGTTTCAGCCACCCCCGCCTCGTAACCCTCATTCTCGGCCTTGTCCTTAGCAGTTTCAGCCTCAGTCCTGGCAAACTCAGCCTCCGTCTTGGCCCTTACGACTTCATCCCTGACAAATTCCGCCACGCCCTTAGCATTGTCTGCCTCGATCAGTTTCTTCTTTAAATCACTGATCTGCTCCTTGGCGATCTCCAATTGCTCCTCGGCAGCAAGTACGCTCATCGTTTGTTCCTCGGCCTGTTTTTGGGCACCAGTCAAACCTGCCTCGGCACTATCCCTGGCTGTGGTAGCCTCCTTTAAGTCTTCCCTGGCCTTCGCGAGGTCAGCCTCGGAAGTTTTGAGGGTTCGCGTAGCATCTATACGTTTATTGCGCTCAAGCTCTGCGGTCTTACTCTACCCCTTAACTTCTTCCTCCATCCTATAGGTAGCCTGGATAGCGTGCCAATTGAGACAAACATATTATGAACGAGAATCTAGGAGCAAGAATCGATGGAGTTATAAGTTTTAGGAGCCTTACCATACCCAGGTACCTCTTTATGCTGAGGGCAACCTCTTGCATCCTCATATTCTTCAATTCTCCCATATTAGTGGGAAGCAGCAGGGCTTTCTTTAGCGCGACGGCCACATAATCATCTTCGCCGTCTCCAAGGTTCCTCATGGATGCGTCTTCCAGTAATGGCTCCCCGTGGAGCATTGGGGCAGGAAGCCAAGCACTCGGCGCGGATTGGGCATCGATCCCTTTCCCCTGGACTTGATGCCCGATCTTTAACTGTTTTTGAGCTCGCGGGGCTTCGTCCCCCTCTCGAGAGGATTGGGATTTTCCCCCATCCATTGTTTCCTTACCCTTGGGACTCCTCTTTCTTTTTGGGTCGATGGGCTCAAGCCGAGGAGGCAGAGCCGATTGAGGAGGAGCAGGGAGTTTAGGGCGGGGAGATTGTGGCTACGACTTGGAAGAGGAAGACCTAGTCTGGACAGGCTGGGGCTGGGGTGGGGGAGTTGGAAAGCTGGAATGCGGCTTTCCCTGTGCACCCTTCCCCGGCTGACCCTCAATGAGGTCGAATAAGCTGGTCGGGGGCTTTCTCTTAAGACCCATCTCGATTCGAGAGGAAGTTCCCACTGACAACAGTTCCGCTTCGGACAAGTCAGGGTCACCCAGATCACCAGAAGGATCCTCGGATGGGTCAGCTTGGTTAAATGCTCCAAAATCCCTCCTCGGACAGACTTAAATCACCTTCGTACTCCACTGCCTGGTGAGACGGGGAAGAGCCTGCCAACGGGATGCCCTCCGGGACAGGAGATCCTTTAGAGATCAAAAACCCGTACTCGACTACAGTGATTTTCGGAAGCCGAGGATTGTTAGCGTTAATCACGTGCTTTGGGTCGGCAAATGACTTTTGGATGGGATCGTACCCTAAGATTTTGTGAGCGACTCTGACTTGACTACCCTCGTCATTTACAAAAACCGCCGCTTGGAGAACAGTCTCCAAATCCATCCGGTTGACCAGATGAAAGTGTCGGTGAAAGGCGTGTGGATCTGCAAAAAAAAAAGAGGGGCATGTACATGGTTAGTAACCGAACTACACAAAATTAAGACAGTGCAAAAGATTGGCCCCCTCCTACTCTTTACACCTCACCTGGTTCTCCCTCCACAATTGGACAAGGAAAGCCATCGTGCCACTCCCCAGATACAATAAGAAAGTCCTTGTTCAACCCTTTGTTGGACTCGGGAAGGCACTGGATTAGCCGAACCCTATCGTCTCTTGTCTTCATGTAGTAGGATTTACCCCTCAAATTTTGGGGATTGTAACACCAATTTACGTGATGATGGGTTAGTCTTAGCCCCATTTTTTCGTTTAAGGCATCCACACAACCTAGAATCCTAAACATATTAGCAGCGCACTGGGTGGGAGCTAATCGGAAATGCCTAAGGTAACTCCTCATTACCGGCCCCATGGGGATTCTCATACCCCCCTCTATGAAGGCGAGAAGGGGAATTACCACCTCGCCCGTCCTTGTCTTAAGATGCCACTCCCCTTCCTTGCAGTACCTCAAACTTACGTTGGGGGGTATCCTATAGTCGGTGATGAACTTTTCCATCGCCTCTTCGGTCTCAACCAATTTTTTCAATTTAACCATCTCTAGGAACTACTAAACAGACTCAGAGGATGACGAGAGAAGGAGAGGAACAAGAGAAAAATGAACCCAGAAAAGAAAAACCACGAGTTAATGAGAGCAGAAAACTTACAGAAAGGAGGAAAGGTTCCTTGGACAGGCTTTTTATGCTGGAGATAGACTTGGATTTGGATGAAAGTTTGACTGAACCCAAGATATGTGCGCTAGAACTCTTAAGTGTGAAAATGAAGAGACAAATCAGTTCTAGAAATTATTTATACCTCCCATCGAAAGTAACTGCACGAATTTTTCCGCCCATAAAGGTAAGGAAATCTCCACCATTAGATTACCATCGCGCCATTGAATGTGGGAAGCACAGAGCCGCCCGCATTTAATGAAGACACGTTTCACCTTCCAAGGCTCCAAGAACGTGTCTTGGGCAGACGAAGAGTCTCTAGAACTGATAGATGATAAGGATTGACAAACTTTGACAGATGCCTGATGTCATCAAAACCCTCCTCTCCGTCCGAGGATCCGGACAGCAGGATTTTGAGGGGCTATTATGGGGCCAGAGAATTTGTGGTCCCGGCCCACTTTCCATTAAGGCTCAGGGCCCGCGCCAAGGAGAGTAGTTGCTAAGGACAAGCAGCGAAAGTCCAAATGTTCTAGAGGTGCAGCCAAGGATGACCCTATCCTCGGCATCCCGAGGCCTAAAATGGAAGAACGACGCGTCATCAAAGGCAGCCTCCAAAGCGCTCCCAGAAGAAAAGACGAGTAGAATGGGACTCGCACGGGGGTACAGTGTGGGAGTGGTTCAAGGAAAAGACGTCACCTTCGCATTGAATGCGCCAACAAACGTCCTAACCACATTGATGGGAAAAGACCCCTGAATAGTGTAGTTTCGGTTATTGTAACTAACAGAAAGTGGAGGGAGGCGGCTGATGGGACAGGCACTCGAGTAGTTACCTACCTGATCGATAGATGGAAGGTTAGGATCAGCTGAGAAGGGCTATATAATGTAAGGATTCATGCGCCAAAAAAGGGCAGAAACAATTTTACCCAAAAAGTGAAAGGAATAATAAGAACATTAAGCTGAATGGACAAGGTCCATGGGCAAACTTAGTTCACCTCTATGCGTCCACCATGAACACCATGACTAACCACTGCCCGGTGACCAAGGCCTAACCTTTTAGCCCACTCTTTACAAATTTATTGTTTGGGCCTTTAACATACGAACCCAACACCAGTTTGGGATTGTTACGAATTGAGTCCTTACACATTCACACAAAAAAAAGGCGAAAAAGTTAAACAAACCATAACTACTATAGCGAAATTACTGTAACTTTTCTCATGCACTTACACATAAATATTGGTAAATATTGTACCTGTGGGGATGAAGGCCCAAAATCGTGTATTGGGCTTAGGGCTTCATCTGGGACAATTGATGAATCCGAGGAGAGAAAGAAGGTTGCTAAAGGGACCCCCGATTGAGGTCTCGTAAACAAGGAATATGTGAAAGATGGTCCGAGGAGGAACACCTCCTCGGACGTGACGGATATTAGCTCAAATGCATAACTCTAGCAATTAGAGGACCCCTCCAAAAGGCCCTAGAGACAGGAATGTGCCACGTAAATATAAAGAGAAGAAGGAAATACAAAATATCTAAAGAAAAGCTACTACCATCGCATTAAATGTATTGCAGCTACTTTTCTGGCCGCATTTATGTGGAGAGGACCCCTAAACAGTGTTGTTTTGGCTACTTCAACTCATAGAAGATTGAAGGGGGGTGTCTGATGGGATGGGTACTCAAGTGGGAACTCAAATGATCAACAAGTGTAGGATCAAGATGGCCCAAATAGGGCTATATAATGGGAGAGATCCCCATGAGAAGGGGATCCGGAGAGCGGAGATAAAACACTGTAGCAATCATAATTATCTAAAAAAGTTGAACTATGATGTATATACAAGAACTATAGCCTCCTCAGATTGAAGGTCCATTGTTATTAGTATCACTTATTTGTATTTGATCGTCTTTTCATTCTATACTAGCCATTACTCAACTCTTTAGGACCCAGTCCTTCGACCCATTCTCTATAAATTCATTGTATTGGGCTCACTGGACCAAGAATCCATACAGTTTGGGCTTGGGTCCCAAATCGTGACCCTATAGTACACATTTGCAAAATTTGTACAATTTTTTTTTTGTGCAAATGTATATAATATTTGCTATCTTTTGTGTGTATATAATGTAAGCTTACATTACAAGTAGAAAGTAAACATATAAAGATCATTTAAAAAAAAACTCAAACCATGTTGGTGAACTTGAAGGAAAAAAAAAAAGGAGGAAAAATGCAAGTCACTAAACCAAAAATACTGTTCATAATACTATTCATGAGCTTATTCGCTCTTTTTATATATAGAAAAAAAGAGCACAAATCTATGATTGGAAAAAAAAAAAAAGAAGCAATGAACAGTACATATTGAACAAACTAAAAGTATTGTAACTTTTACACATTCACCCAACAAATGTCACAACATTTTCACAAAACATTTATTTTCAGTCGTAGTTAGTCACAGTTTCATATTTTATTATTTTATTTTGATTTATAAGAAATTGACACCTTAATAATTGTGAAAATATCGTGAAATTTATTATATCAGTATAACAATATATATGCGGGTTCTTATAAATATTTAAAAGAAAAAAAAAAGTACAAACGGAAGACTAAAAAAAAAAAAAAAAAACGTTGTAGCTACTATAGCTATAGTGCCACTTGAACAAACCAAAGTGGCACTGTAGCAACCGTTCAAAACTTGGGGAAAAAAAAAGGCTCACTACACCAAAAGGGGCATTGTAGAGGCATTGCCTCTTCTTATATAGTTAGTAGAAAAAAGAGCACAAATCGATGATTGGAAAAAAAAGAAGAAGTAAATATTGAACAAACCAAAAGTACTGTAACTTTTACGTATTCACCTAACAAGTTTCATAACATTTTTACAAAACATTTATTTTCAGTTGTGGTTGGTCACAGTTTCATATTTTATTATTTTATTTTGACTTATAAGAAATTGACACCTCAATAATTGTGAAAATATTGTGAAATTTGTTGTGTCAGTATAATAATATATATAAAAGAAAAAAAAGTACAAAACAGAAGACTAAAAAAAAAAAAAATTTAGCTACTGTTCAAAACTAAAAAAAAAGACAAAGTGGCCCAACAAAATGGCATTGTAGATGAACAGTAAAAAACGCTGTATACAACCGGAGTATTTCGCTATTAGAAAATAGCCTTCAGTTAACGAAGCCCCTAATACCGACAGTAGCTCTGCCTCATGGGGATAGCAGAAAGAGAAACTAGTTGGCAGAAATTTTGTTGATAATCAAGACCCTCTACGGATTATGCACTGGATCCATCCGGCCCGGAATCCAATAAACCAAAGGTTCACTATCTTTTTTTAGTGGTTGCCGGAGAAGGGGAGTTGTGCCCATTCTCTCTTTGGACAGAACAATACAAAAATACTGTACACGCATTCACGCTTTTATATATATGTATATATAAAAGAGATTTCCTAATGAAAACAAAAGTGGGTATCGAAATTGGGAAGTGATGGAGCACCAACCCACCAAACCTGTACTACTCAAATAACAAACTTAAACTCTTTTCTTTGTTATGCAAATTTTAGATTATTCTTTTGTTCCATTGGAAATTAACCTTAAACGTTGTAAGCTATTATTATTAGATAGTTACTTTATGCTACTATTCCATAGCTTAAATCATTTTTCCCTTAAATTTCAAGCACTTTGTATATAGGATGTGCAAATTAAACGACAAAACCTTTGATAAACGGTCTAATTTATTGATTAATAATAATAATAATAAAGAACGTGAATGATTAATATAATGTCATAGATTTATATTTTTAAACTCAATCAATTTACTCAAAAAAAAAAATCTATCAAAAAAAAAAACTTTCTCCAAAAAAAAAAATTCATACTGTATGAGTCATCAATATATGGTATCTTGCTCTCATAATAAAAATCACCATATTAGGTGGACATTATAATTTCTTCTGTGGTATCTATAAAAAAAACACTCCATAAAAAAGACTCACATTAAGTATCATATTATTAATTAATAGACTCCTTAAATTTCTAATAAGTGCTATTTAATTTAAGTAAAGGAAAAAGTTAGATACAGTTAAAAAAATTGTGCATATATTTTATCCTTTGACCCATATATATATATATATATATATATATAATATTATTAATTCTATTTTATTTAAAAAGCAAAGGAATAGGAAAATATATATATTCTTTTTAAATTCTAATCCACCAAAATAAATAAAAGTGACATTAAAATCTGTAACATATCTCTTTTTAAATTCTAATCCACCAAAATAAATAAAAGTGACATTAAAATCTGTAACATATCTCACAATATTTGACTTATGTAACTCAACTCTTCATATATGTAAGGAAGAGAACAACAAACTCACATAGACAGATCAACTGAAAAGAAAGGTAGAAAGAAGATCAAAGTAAAGAACTCTCTCATCTCTCTGAGCTTTGGTCAATTGGAGAAGTCATAGAATCTATTTTAATTCATCCATTGCCATGGAGAGCAATAGCAAATCAGAAACAGCAGGAAAAGTTTTAAGATGCAAAGGTTCTTTTGCTTCATTTACATTCCATTCCTATTAATTTATCAGCTTTAGTTTCTATAATTTCTAGACTATTTGGATCTAAATTATTAACTATATGTTGTTTCTTTGTTTGCAACCCAAACAGCTGCAATTTGCAGAAATCCGGGAGAGCCACTTGTGATAGAGGACATTGAAGTAGACCCACCAAAAGCTTGGGAGATTCGGATCAAAATTATATGCACAACCCTCTGTCACACTGATATCACCTATTGGAAAATGAAAGGAGTAAGTTCTTCCCCACCATAGAAATAACAAATAGTGCACCTATTTAGTCTACTCAATACTATCCATCGTAAATTATCAAAAGTTTTAAATGGAATTAGTGCATTATCTCTCAAGGGACTTGTTGCAGCTTTTCCAAGAATTTTTGGGCATGAAGCAGTGGGGTAATTTTATATAACTCCACCTATCCTTATTTCCATTTCCTGAATGGTTATTCTTCATATAAGTTTCTAGCTTGTGTTATAGTTTTGGCTTTTTAGTTACATTCAATTTCTTTCTGTGGTGATAGTGTTGTTGAAAGTGTGGGAGAGCATGTAGAAGAATTTATAGTGGGGGATACAGTGTTGCCGGTGTTCCTACCGAATTGCAATGAATGCAGAGACTGCAAGTCTCAAAAGAGCAACCTTTGCACAAAATTTCAGAACAATTATCCCCCTAATATGCCTAGGGATGGCACTAGCAGATTTAGAGACATGAATGGTGAGATTTTGCACCATTTCTTGTGGGTGTCTAGCTTCACTGAGTATACAGTGGTAGATGTAACCCATGCTGTGAAGATTACTCCTGAGATTCCAGCTGATAAGGCTTGCTTGCTTGGTTGTGGCGTGTCCACAGGTTAGTCTCTGTAAATTTCTACATGAATTGATAACACACATTTTATAGACCATCAAATTGATAGGGCTGTACTAGGAAGTCATTGCCTTTGTCCTTTTTTTTTTTGGCTATATTTGGCCAGAGTTTCGGATTGTACAATCTTTCAAAGAGTTTCAATGGAGTAACATTTTTCTGGTCGGATTCAACCGAATAATTGTTTCCTCTGGTTAATTATTTTGAAACTAATTAATAATTGAAAACTGGAGTACAAAATCGTAGTTGTCTGTGAAGCATAAGCAACCAGCAATCAAGTGGTGGCCAAGAAATAGAGCAGAAAGACTTTGATAATCGATAACCACCGATGACTTGAATCAACCGGTCGGCCGTTGTGGTAAAGTCACTTTGCTGAATGTTGCTTTGCATAGAGCAAGTCTAGGTCATATTGGCAATTTTATTTCCGGGCATCGGATAAATTTGGATTTTGGCCAAAAATAGTTGAATATAGACCACGACCAACTAGGCACTAGCTATGTTGGGTGAAGTGGTATCTTCCCCTTAGCAAAAGGGTGAAGTGGTATCTCCTCCTCATGGTCATTTGTTCGAACCTAGATTGAGCTTAGAGTAGAGTTTAGGTTATCAAGATTTCTAAACTTTACATATCTCCCCCTTGCCATAAGGGCTTGGCTGTATCATGAGCTCATGTTTGTTCATTTCAGCACAATTCACTACACAAGTTTAGGTTATTAGAATTTATAAAATATAAGGGGCCACAATTCACTACACAAGTTGGAAAGTTTTATAAAGTATTAAAAAAGTTTTTTGGCTTCTTTTTTTTGTCTTTTTCTTTTTTCTTTTTCCAAATAATCTAAAACTTTTAGCTTTTTTGAAAATAAATTAGTTTTTGATTTTTTATCACAAACATTAAAGTTATCAAAAATATTATCTTTTGATAGAAACTATACAAATAAATTACCACAAATAAGATGTTTTCTATATGAATAATTAGTCAAATAGTTTTTTTTTTAAGAGAGATTTTCAACTTATGACGTCCACTCCTGATAATAGATTTTTTATTCAACCATAAAAAATTTTATTAGTTGAGCTAACTAGAATCCACCAAATAGTTTCTCAATATAAAAAAGATTTATATTTTGATAAGGAAAATTTTGGATTACAGGAAATATATTGTGTCACAAATAATATCATTATCATTAAATTATTGCTTAAACACCCATTAATGTTAATAAAATAAAATAAAATGTTGTAATTGTTATAAAAAAGATTGTATCTATTAAATTTGTGTATGTGTGCGGTAGCATTACTCGAAAGTCGAAACCATCTTTCAAGAGTCAATCACACTTCTTCAAAAAAAAAAAAAAAAAAGAGTCAATCACACCTATCATGTTACCACCAACCATCAAAATCATTGATGCCCGCACCACCAAGCCTTTTATGGTGAGCCCCACAGTCCACTAATTGTGTTGTCAACTTGTAAAATTATTAAAATAATAATAATTGGATCACATGATGTTTAAAATCTTTTGGTTCCCTACATTTTTTTTTTTTTTTCCAATTTTTCTGTGTTATTTGCGAAGTGGAGGAGGTTACTACCAAAGTTATAAACAGGTTCCTATATAATTTTTTCTTTTTCTTTTAAAAGCTTCTAAACAGGTTCTCCTGTGGTTGCAGGAATTGGAGCAGCGTGGAAGGTAGCTGAGGTGGAAGAGGGATCCACGGTGGCTATCTTTGGGCTTGGACCAGTTGGACTTGCGGTATGTAAGTAAAAGTTTAGGATTACAAAAATGTTCACACTTTTTTGTCATAATTGTGATGCGATAGAGTGTGTTTAGAAAAAAAGTGTAATAGAATGTGATTGGATTCCAAATATCCTTAAAATATTGCAACAAAATCAAGATTCAAGACACGACAAAAGAGACCCAAAAAACAAAAAAAAAAACAAAACCAAGATGAAAAAATGATACAAAACGTTCTGAACAAATTTGATCATTACAGAATACAGACAAATCAAGATTGGGCCAACTAGGTGACTTTTTACAAGTTATAGGATTTTTTAAGATCGCAGATGGTGACTTTTCGCAAAGGAAATGGATATCAAAATCCAGTAAATAATTGATACCGAAATGGGAAAAAAATTAAAAAAAGAACTACTACCTATAACAAAAGTCATTGTAATTTTAAATGAATTTATGAAGCACAAATTGATAACAGGTTGCGGAGGGAGCAAGACAAAGAGGAGCTTTAAAGATTATTGCTGTTGATTTGAATCCCGAAAAATCCGACATAGGTAAGCTGTCTATTAATTGATCTAAGGTTTCCTATTATTTTCAACATTACCATATATCATACTTCTTTTGTCCCAAATTGTTGATCTTCTTTTTCATTTTGGAATGTCTCAAAATGAAGTATTTCTTTCTAAAATTAGTAAATAAAATTTCTATTTTACCTTGATTTTATTTAAAAAGTCAAATTTTTATTTTATTTTATTGTTTATTGTTTAAATTAATGATGGTAGTTTTAAAAATTTGTACATTTTAATTAACAAACAATGCATTAAATGTTGTTCCAGTAAAAAAATTGATGTTCTAAACATGACCAACATTTTGGGACGGAATGAGTATATAATATATTCAAGTTAAAGTTCAATCCATAATTTAAATTGGATTCTAATTGCACTTAATTTTGTATTAAATATCCTTTTAATCAAACAATAATTTGATGTGAAATACGTTTAAATTTTCAATTCATGCTAAGTATCATTTCTATGCATATATAGGGATTATAAGTTTTTTTTTTTTTTTGGGAAAAATATAAGCTAGTAGTAATTATTATTATTATTTTTTTGAAACCGCTAGTAGTACTTAAAAGCTCAACAAGGTTGTCATTTTATTTTCATCTATGCAGGAAAAAAATTTGGAGTCACTGATTTTGTAAACCCTAAAACCTGTGGAGAAAAGCCAGTCAGCGAGGTAGGGATTCCTTTTTAATAAAAGGGTTGTGTTAATGGGTACCGTAAGGTGCTCGTTAATAACAATTTTTTGCAGCATCCTTTCTACTTTTTTCAGCCTCTTGGCATTTTTGACGATTTTTAGCAGTTTTTTTTTTTTTTTGGTACAACCATTTTAATAATTTTTTGTCCTTTTATTAAATGGGACTCATATAGGAAAATCTTAACAAACACCGCACGGTTATTGCTAACATTTCTCTTAATAAAATTATCTTTAGGATTATTTACTAACGTTCAGTTTTCAAATGATTTTGAAAGAATAAGCCCCTCCAATTAATGTGTTGCATACTTGCATAGAAAAAGGTTTTTATAGCCTGGTAGGTGAGGGGCACCTTTTAAAGTGCAAAACAAAGCTATAAACGGAATCGCACATCATATTTCATTTTTGATTTAACTCATGAAGGAAAAAACAATAAAACATATTAGTTGGCATAAACAGGTAAAAGTTCATTATGTTGTTGGCAGGGACGGAGCTATGCTTTGGCATTTGGGGGGCAATGCCCCCCTACTTTTTTGGAAATTTGATTTATGCATATATATATATATATATATATATATAGACACAAGTTTAATATTTGACTCCAAAATATATGAACTTAGCTCCCCTCCAAAATATTTACAAATTACCCCATGAAACATCCCAAAAAAAATAAAAATCAACTGACCTTTCTTTTTGCCCAATTGCCCCAAGAATAATTGAAAAACCGTTAGCCAAAACCTTAAAACCAGAAAAACAAACCACAGTCCGCTCTCTGTGATGTGTTGTGTGAGGAAGAGACTCTAGCTACTTTGCCCCTTTTTTTAATTATATGAAACCCAGTCTCCGTCTCCCAGCTCTTGCTTGTCTCTCTGCTTGTATGCAGTGACAAAGTATAGAACTAGTAGTAATGCGGATAGTAACTGACATTTCTCAATATTCAAGTATAAAGGTGTGGCCTCTAATATTTAGACCAAAAAAGAAAAGAAAAGGTTTTTAATAAAAACAAACTTGTGGCTATCGTTAGAGGACTAGAGTACTGGGTAGTGCTGTAGAGACTAATAAGAAGAGGAAAAAAAAAGAAAGAAAAGAAATTGGTTGTTTGTTTGACTTTTGTGGTCTTAGGACAATAGAAAGAGGTTTTGTGCAGAACAGATTCACATGGTGATTCAAAATAGTAAGTTAGGAAAGGTTTGAAAGAATTTAGAAAAGTAGCATCTCGAGTTTTTAAAACTCGAGATCCATATTAGAACTCGAGTGCTAAAGACTCGCGTTCTGAGTGGGCAAATGCCACATAGATCTCGAGTCTTTAAGACTTCAGTTTTATGCAAAAAATTTAACCTATAGTGGCGTTTTTAAGCCTTACAGTGACGTTTTAAAGCCCTATAGCGGTGTTTTTCTGCAAAATTTTTTGTAAGTACCAGGTTTAGGGTGCCCTATAGTGACGTTTTTAATCCCTATAGTGACGTTTTAAAGCCATATAGCGGCGTTTTTTGCAATTTATGGAAATCGAGTCTTTAAAACTCGATTTTTAGCGCACTTTTTTTTCTCCAAATCGAGACTTAAAAACTCGAGTTCCAAGATGGAACTCGAGTTTTAGATACTCGAGATGTTATTTTTCAAAATTGTTTTGAAATATGACAATTAACTAAATTTTTTAATATTTATTGTTATTTTAAAAAAAAATTCACAATAGAAAAGTTGTTTACTTTTGTAATGAATTGTTAATATTAATATTGTTGTGACTTTATTATCAATGAATTATTAACATTAAATTTGTTAGGTTATGTGGGCATGTTTATTTGGGTTTTTGTTTGGGATTAATTTCGTGGGGAATGTTGTGGATTTGAGTGTCCGTAGCATTATTCAAAGAAAAGTTATAAATAATTCATAAACTAATAATGATGATTTAGTGTTGCTAGCCTCTAGTGTTGATGTCCTAATTTTTGAAAATCCTAAAATAAAATCATGAAAAATCACCAACAATGAAATTGGTATTAGTTTATATATTGTAGTGTGATTTTGGATTGCATTTACAAATATGAGATTATGATGTTAATGAACATGATAAAATTCAATAAGCTTACATTAAGCTTGCCCCCCCTAGGTTCGAAGTCTGGCTCCATCCCTGGTTGTTGGATTGTATTGTATTGTACGTGCTCATTTGGAGATTCCATTTTTTGTGACATTGATAATCAGGTAATTAAGGAGTTAACAAATGGGGGTGCTGACTATTGCTTTGAGTGTATCGGATTGGCATCATTAATGCAAGAAGCTTTTCTAAGTAGCCGAAAGGTTCTTTCTCTCTCGCAACTTCTACTCTTTGTTTGATATGGTTCCCTGTAAATCTTTTTATTTTTATTTTAGAAGATGGTTCCTGTTAATCTGATAGAATCATAGAACCATATAACGAGGAGGAGTAGTTCTAGGGTCCGTTTAGATATAATTTATTTTGCTGAAAACTAAAAACACTGTAACAAAATAATTTTTAAATGTGTGAATAGTGCCGTGAGACCCATTTTTAATATTTTTTTCCTGAATAAAGTGATTGTGGGTCCCATGAACAGTGTGTGAACAGTACATAAACCGTGCGTGAATAGTAACTTTGTCTCCGCACAGTGTAATCACGTGCATGAACAGTACCGATTACTGTTCACAAGCGCTGAAAAAAAAAAGTAAAAAAAAAGAGAGAATGCAAGACGTGCAAACGCATAAACGCAAATGCGGATCCAAACTACACCCTAGTGCCACAAAAAAAGACACAATTTGTGTCACAACTCGCATGTGGTTGGTGAAGGGATATCTCCACAACTCGCCATGTGTCAAGTTATGGCATAAGTTGTGCCTTTTTTTTTTTTTTTTTTTGAGACACTAGACTTTTTCTATAACGAGAGAATCCATAAGTTTTGGTTACTGTCTTACGCCAAGAAGTTGCAGAAGGCACATAAGATATGACAGTTTAGTTTACTCGGTGTAAGATAATCCTAAAATCCACCATACATCATAAATGCGATGTGTAATGTGTCCATAGAGAAAG
Source organism: Quercus lobata (assembly GCF_001633185.2). Taxonomy (NCBI): domain Eukaryota; kingdom Viridiplantae; phylum Streptophyta; class Magnoliopsida; order Fagales; family Fagaceae; genus Quercus; species Quercus lobata. Next base: position 37,525,593 of record NC_044915.1, read on the forward strand.
TGGTGTGTGCAATATATATATATATATATATATATATATATATTTTTTGATACAAAGCTTTGACTTGTACAAACAAAAGAAATTGGATTACAACAAAGATGACAGAGACAACGAACACAAAACTACCCATTACAATCAGCTTGAACCAGCTCAAGCAAAACAGAAGGATAATCCCCCACCCAAACCTGGGAAGCTTCATTAACTCTAGCTATATGAGCTAACTCATGGGCAACTTTGTTGTACTCCCTTTTCAAATGTTTGATCTTCTAACTAGAGAAAGAACTCAGCAAAGCAAGAATTCCTTGATACAAATGACTGAGACTACCATCCACAAATTTCGCAGTAATATCATTGACAGTAGATACAACATCTGACTCAATTATAACTTGAGATATCTTCATGTTATGAGCAAGTAAAACTCTAGCCTCCACAGCAAGAGCTTCCACTTCAGCTACTGAAAAATGGCCTTGGAAATATTTGCAGCAAGCTGCTATAACTGCCCCACAAGAGTCTCTAATAATAGCCCCAACACTAGAGTTTCTCCCATCCACCGATGTCGCCCTATCAACATTCACCTTGAACACTCCAGAAGGCAGAGGAGTCCACCCACCATTTTCAGCATCTTGATTCTTATTCAACGCCACCCTTGCCATCCTATACTCATGCAGATATCTAATGGCAAAACCCCAAATATGGCTCGGCAATCTACAAATTGACTCAAAAACAACAGAATTTTTGTTATGCCATATCGACCAAGCAACGACAAAAAACATTTCAAGATCTCGGACTGATCTTTTATCAAGGATTTGCAGCGCAACATCAGAAACATCATACAACTCCTGCCCATTCTCATCAAAATGGATATCCCAACAATCCCAAACCCTCTTCGCCACTTCACAGCAAATGATAGAATGAAAAATTGACTCCACCTCTCTTCCGCAGCAAAGACAAAGATCAGTCTCTCCAATACTTCTTTTCTTCAAATTCACCATAGTTGGAAGGGCATCTACACATGCTCTCCAAGCAAAGATTTTGATCTTTGATGGAATATTTAGGTGCCAAACCTTCTTCCACAACCGCTCCCTAGGATCCCTGCAATAGCTTTCTCCTTCTTCAGACGAATCCACCATACTGAGAGCTACATAATAAGCACTTTTGACGGTAAAAATGCCCTTCATATTTCCAGCCCAAATAATTTTATCCTCCAGAAGATTATAACTGATTGGGATATTAAGAATCGTTTTTGCTTCAAAGGGCAAGAATGTTGACTTAACAAGATCGGCCCTCCATCTTCTAGTATCATAATCAATTAGAGCTGAAACCATGGGATAATCATCAAAACTACAAGGTGGAGAGACCACCTTATAAGTTGTGGGGGTAGGCAGCCACTTGTCTTTCCATATATGGATCAACTTTCCATTGCCAACTCTCCAACGCAAACCCCTTTTAACAACCTCAAGCCCTTGCATTATGCTCCTCCAAGCATAGGATGGTCTAGATCCCAAACTAGCATTGAGGACATCTCCATGGGGATAGTATTTAGCTTTATAAACTCGAGCTACTAGAGAGTTTGGGTTCATAAGAAGCCTCCAACCTTGCTTTGCTAGCATGGCAAGATTGAAAGCCTGAAGGTTTCTAAAGCCCATCTCACCCTTAAGCTTAGATTTGCACAATCGCTTCTAACTCACCCACGCAATTCTTGATTCCTGTCCACGTTGCCCCCACCAAAACTTTCTCATCCTACCCTCTATATCATCACACAAACCCTTAGGTAATTGAAAACAACTCATAGTATACGTAGGGATAGCCTAGACCACCGCCTTAATGAGGATCTCTCTACCCCCTATAGATAGAAGTTTTTCCTTCCACCCTACCGACTTTCTTCCCACCCTTTCTTTAATCTTTGCAAAAACTTCATTCTTTGATTTTCCAATAATAGAGGGGAGACCCAAATACTTACCATGCCGAGAATCTTGCATAGGCCCTAAAATCTCCAAAACCTCATTTTTCTTTTCCTCCTCTGTGTTGGCACTAAAGAAAACCGAGGACTTATCTGTATTGATTTTCTGACCCGAGGCAGCTTCATACAAACGAAGAATTTCAATTAACTGTTGACATTCTTGGCTATTGGCTTTACAAAAAAGTAAACTATCATCCACAAAAAAGAGATGTGTAATCTTAGGGCAGCCTCTGCAAATGGATAAGCCACTGATCAACTAATTTCTTACAGCCTTACTAATAAGAGAAGAAAAACCATCTGCACAAAGTAAGAACAAGTAAGATGATTGGGGATCTCCTTGACGAAAACCCCTCGATGGAATAATGTTACCATAAGCTACACCATTAATAAGCACAGAGTAGGAAACAGAAGTAATACAATGCATGATCATACAAATCTAGCTATCATGAAAGCCCAATTTTTTCATAACCTGTTTAATGAAGCCCCATTCCACCATATCATAAGCCTTGCTCATATTCAATTTAATTACCATATAGCAATCCCTACCATCTCTTTTGTGGTCTAGATAATGCATGAGCTCAAAGGCTATAAGAACATTATCAGTTATAAGCCTCTCAGAAAGAAAGACACTTTGATTTTCAGATATTATATGAGAGAGGACTAATTTGAGGCGATTTGCTAAGACTTTAGAAATAAGTTTATAGATCACATTGCTTAGACTAATTGATCTAATTTTAGTCATTTTAGCTGGATTGTTAGTTTTTGGGATAAGCGTAATGAAGGTTTTATTTATATCAGTCATAGAAATATTGGAATTTAAAACATTTAAAACCATTCCCACAACATCATTACCCACAATATCCCAATATTTTTGATAAAAGATAGCTGGCATACCATCTGGGCCGGGAGACTTGGTCGGATGCATCTGCTTTAGGGCAGCTTCAATCTCATCTCTTGTGAACTGCTTGATCAAACATTGATTCATTTCATTTGAGACTTTAGGATCAATAGCTTCAACCACCTCCAGTATCTTCTCAGGATGGGAAGTCATATAAAGTTTCTCAAAATATGAAACAGCCACTTCAGGCACCTCCAAAGCTGAGTCTCTCCAAATATGGTGTGTGCAATATTGCGTGAAAGTAAGGAATTGATGAAATAAACAAATGTGGTGGTTACTGTTCTAAATTAGTTTTTTTTTTTTTTTTTTAATTTTTATATGGTGGTAATTAAGAATACTTCATTGATTCATTATAAAAACTAAATTGTTTGCCTGTTTAAAATACCAGGTTCTACCACCATATACCCTTGACATAATAGTTATTTAACAAGTATAAGTTCTTATAGGGTGGAAAATGGGAGATAAGGGCTAAAGTTCAAGTTTCTAGGAAAAAGTTTTACACATATATACACTTAGATCGTGTTGAGATTTTTATTTTAGAATAATTTCTAATAATAATAATAATAATAATAATAATAATAATAATAATAAAATACCAGGTCTTTCACAATGCATACTCAAATTATCCAAATGCAGTAATAAAAAAAACATCAGAAGGATGCGTATCAAAAATCACAAAGTTTTCAGCTTGTTCAACACCCTTTAACCTTCTAGCAAGTGTATCAGCACACTTGTTGCCTTCCACTGACTATCATTTAATTTCCTATTCGTTTTGGTGTTGAAGCATTTATTGACTCAAAAATTGGTTTTGCTAAAGTCAGGGTTGGGGAAAGACAGTGATACTTGGAGTGGAGATGCATGGCTCGCAACTAAGTCTCAACCCCTATGAGTTTCTTCGCGGCAGAAGCGTGATTGGTACATTGTTTGGAGGTATCAAACCCAAATCTGATATCCCTCTCCTCGCCAAGAAATACCTAGACAATGTATGTTGACATTATTCCACTAATTTACGTTGGTTGCCCTCTTAATTAATTTCAGTTTTTCCCATTTTAATTCAATAGTATTGCTCTTTTTTGTTTGTTGCTGAATTCTTCAATAGTATTACTCAAAATTATTATATATCTATGGGCTATGTCTTAATCGAATAATTTATATCATATCAAATTATTAACTAATAACTCCCATTCTTAAAATTATTATTGTATAACTACCAAGTCCGGAGAAAAGAAAGTGTAGGATAAATATTGGCACTCTTATATGGTTTACATCAATCAAGCAATCGCTACTCATGGTGTTGATCATGATTTTGAATATAATGTGCTACTAGTGATGTGTGTTTGTGCTGCAGGAGCTTAGTTTGGACGAGTTCATATCTCATGAATTGAGCTTTCAAGACATAAACAAAGCCTTCGAATTGCATCAAGAAGGAAAGAGCCTTCGTTGCATTATATGGATGGATCACTAGATTGTACTGACGGAACGGAGCCAAGGAGAAGCGAGAGGGGTCAGTTCAGTTGCCCCTCCTGAACTCCTCAAAAGTTCATCCATCATGGTACTGTGTTATGTTTTGATAGGCCTCGTCAATGGGCCGGGCTGGGCCGGCCCGACCCGTTTTTACTTGACCCATGGGTCTAATGGGCTGAGCTTAACGGGCTGTTGACTAGTCAATGGGCTGGGTCGGGCCGAGCTGAATGGAAAAACCCTAGCCCATGGCCCTACCCATGGGCAATGCCCATTTGGGCTTTAACGGGCTGGGCTAGTGAGGTGGGTTTAATGGGTTACCCATGGGCATTTTTAACAGGTCTTTAATGGAGTTATAAAAATTTAACCAAAAAAATTATAATTATATATTATTACAAACTATCAAATTGAACAATTAAATCTACTAAAAAGATTCTATTAAAAAAAATACTAAGACATACCTCTTAAAAAGGTACTAAAATAAGACTAATTAACTTTTATTGATAAGAATAAATAAGTACATTGAATTAAATATCAACTCTTAAAGGAAATATTTGAAGAATAAAATATCAATTCTTAAAGGAAATATATGAAGAATCAAATATCAACTCATTAAGGAAAGAATTTCTTCCAACCAACAGTAAGCTTTTTTTTTTTTTTTTTTTTAAGGAATTTCTTCTATAATTGTAACTTGTAAGGAAAGAATTGGAATTTATCAAAGGAAAGAATGACTTTCTTTCCAGAGGCACAGAGGTAGGGCAACAGTCATCGTAGTAACTTTGTTTTAAAAATCAAAGCTACTAGACTAATACCAAAACATATATTTATTATGCATATTGTATCACAATCATTCCAAATATTTAGTGGTTAGGTGTGTGGTCTTAAAGTTTTTATAATGTCTAAAGTTCAATCCCTCACCCACCCAACCCCCAAATTATTTTGTTATAAATTTTGGGCAATGAGTCAGGCTAACGGGTCGGGCTACTGGGCTGGGCTAACGGGCCGGCCCATCGGGCGCCCATGGGTAAAGAAACCAACCCATAGCCTGTCTCATTGGGCTACTGGGCTGCCCACGGGTTTCAATATTACCGGGTTGGGCTGCCCATTAGCCTGGTGGGCTAGCGGGCTACTGGGCCAGCCCATGGGTCATGGGCTATTTGATGACCCTTATGTTTTGATTATAAAGATAGAAGTTTATTTACTCCATGTATAAATGTACAAAACGTTGTTAACGAATAACTTCTGGTCAATGATAAGATGTATTTAATATATTATTAAATAATATTTTTATACATTTTTCAAAAAATATAATCAAATTGTACAATATATATCCAAAACCCATAATGAATTTGTATGTTTAAGCTAATGAATAATTGACAAGTGTATTTTAAAAGAATGGTAGGAATTTAAAGACCCTAGTAGAATACTCTAGGAATTCTAGAAAATATGAATATGAACTCCAATTTTAATTACTTTAATAACTCTTTTATAAAAAAATTTCTAAACTAAAAAAATGAATATTTTTGGTAGGAATGCCTTGAAATTTAAAGACAATGTCAAGAGCAAGCCATACGTGACCAACAATCAACGCCTTCTCGAACGATGCGGGCTAATTATAACTTCTTGTAACGGACCCTAGATTGATCTGGCTCTTATGGGCTCATGAGAGTGAGCCAATTATTCCCTTAGGCTGGTGGCTTCTTTTGGGTCAGCATCACCTAAAATTTTATTTTCTAAAATTATATAATAACAAACTTCTTTAGTGCTCGAAATGCTGAAACAAATACCTACATTGTCATAAAAAATTTCAGGTCTTTTAGAACGAAACCTTTTCTCTCTCCGTAGAACTGTAAATGTAGGGAAGTTTGTGAGGGTTCAAATTCCGTCGTATCACTGCCATAACAACAAGTTAACGACTGCCATAAATCAGCTTGGCATGTTAAGTGACCAAAGTAATGACCATCCAGCAATAACACTTTTCATGAACTTTTTAAAATGTGATTAAGGAAGCTTGATAAGGTCAAGCTTATCACATGGAGGTGGGGACGATGAAGATGACCACCTCTAATTTCTCAACCATTTATTTTTAAAGAAAAAGTTGAGGACATTTTTCGAGTTCATTAGTAAAATCAATATAAAGTAAAATAATATAGAATAAGTTTAGAGACACCAGGTTTTTATAGACGTGGCAAAACGGGCAGGTCGGGTGGGGTTCGGGTCGGGTCATTCGGGTTTGCGGGTTAAACGGGTCACGGATCAAAACGGGTCATTTTTAAAACGGGTCAATCGGGTTGCGGGTCAAACGGGTCGCGGGTTGAGTCGGGTCATGAGTCGGGTCGAGTTGACCCGTATTTTTCAAACAATTTTTTTTTTTTTTTTGGAAATAAATGCAATCTGTCAATTGTTTATGAGTTCCTTAATTGTGATTAGATTCTCACTAGTGATATTGTTACCAATTACCACTAAACACTTGAATTGATACCCAAATTTGGTGCAACTCCTATTCCAGCTTTCTAGAAACTAATCTTGGTATAATCTTCAATCTATTTAAAGTAGGAAGAGAAAATAAAGGTGGCAAGTAAAAAATAACAAACTATAATGGAGTACATAACATATTAAATAAAAAAGAATAAGTAAATATTTTATAAAAATTACACCTCAATCTAAATCTACTCAACATTGGTAAACGTGGCAAAACGTGCGGGTCGGGTTCGGGTTCGGGTCGGGTCAATCGGGTCGCGGGTCAAAACGGGTCATTTTTAAACGGGTCAATCGGGTTACGGGTCAAACGGGTTGCAGGTCAAACGGGTCGGGTCAAAACGGGTCTGACCCGTTTTGCCATGTCTAGGTTTTTATATAATGTGAAAATGTTTGTCCTCTGCTCACAATTTATTCCCTCAACAAGTTATTAAAAAAAAGAAGAAGATAGCATTGATAACAAAATTAAGAAAATAAGTTCTCAATGGTCAATCATTACATACCTAGGGAACAAAAGTTTGGCCACCCAATTTTTTTCACAACATATTGAGATTTGCAAGTTATAAATGGTGAACAATAGAAATAATGTTAATAATAGGCTTACATGAGGGTGGTTGTCCATGACTTATTACTTATTTCTCAATGCATTTTTTTAAGAGGTTGTGTTATATTGGCAAAGTTAAGAAAACAAAGCATTACATAATACAGTAGGTTTTCCCTGTATACCGTTTTCCCGATGAAAATAAAATTAGGTATGGAAATTGGATGTACTACCAAGTACCAACCCACCAAACCTGTAATATATGCAAATAACAAACTAAGACTCTCTTCTTTGTTGTACAAATTTTAGATGATTCTTTTGTTCCGTTGGAAAATTTTATGTTTAAATGGTTTATGTTTTTTTTTAGATAGTTATAATATACTGCTAATCCCGTAGTTTGAACATTTTCCTCTCCTAAATCGCCCTTAACAAAGGGATTAATGGTTTGTTTGAATTGAGGGAGAGAGAAGAGTAAAGTAGATTTGATTTAAAATTAACCTATTTTCAACCAATTTTACTCTACTTCCCTTAATTCCCCCTCTTTCAACCTCCGTCCAAATGGGGTATAAGTTTTTTTTTTTTTTTGAGAATACTAAATATTTTTAACACACACACGGGGAGAGAAGAAAAGATTTTAAAGAAATTTAAAGTGGTGTATATCCAAAAGAACCTAACTTTTAATTATACAGCACAAGTTTTAAACCTCTTTAACTCACACTCATTTTCCAATGAGGGATTCACCCACTATTTTTTCTTTTGAGAATACTAAATATTTTTAATACATACACGAGGAGAGGGGAGAAGATTTTAAAGAAACTTACATTAGTGTATAGTATTGATTGTTATAGAATCATGTAACAATAACAACAACAACAACAATAATAATAATAAAAAGAATGTGAGTGATTAATATAATGGAGATTTGTATTTTAAACTCAGTCATACCGTGTGGGTCATCCGTAGTGTATCTTGCTCTCGTACCAAGAATCATCATATTTTCATTCTCAAACGAATCATCAATTTTTTTTTTTTTTTTTTTGAGAAAGAAGAATCATCATATTAGTTGGACATTAAAATTTCTTTTATTAAAAAACACTCCATTATAAAAATTCAGATTATATATCATATTATTAATTAATAGACTCCTATTAAATTTCTAACAAGTGCTATTTAATCTAAGTAAAGGAAAAGGTTAGGTACGGTTAAAAAAATTGTACATATATTTTATCCTTTGACCCAAATATATAGTATTATTATTATTTTTTTTTGTTGAGAATCCACCGACCCAAATCAATTTTATATCAAAATCTGTACGTGTTTCACAATGTTTGACTTGCAGAACAGAACAACAAACTCACATAGACAGATCAATTGAAAAGAAAGGTAGAAAGAAGATCAAAGCAAAGAACTCTCTCATCTCTCTGAGCTTTGGTCAAGGAGAAGTCATAAAATCTAGTTTAATTCATCCATTGCCATGGAGAGCAATAACAAATCAGAAACTGCAGGAAAAGTTTTAAGATGCAAAGGTACTTTTGCTTCATTTACATTCCATTTCTATTAATTCATCAGCTTTAGTTTCTATCTTTTCTAGGCTCTTTGGATATCTATTATATATTAACAACATTTTGCTTCTTTGTTTGCAACCCAAACAGCTGCAATTTCCAGGATTCCGGGAGAGCCACTTGTGATAGAGGACATTGAAGTAGACCCCCCAAAAGCTTGGGAGATTCGGATCAAAATTTTATGCACATCCCTGTGTCACACTGATATCACCTTTTGGAAAATGAAAGCAGTAAGTTCTTCCCCACCATAGATATATCAAATATATGGCTCTCCTATTAAGTCTACTTATTACTATCCAACGTAAATTTCCAAAAGTTTTAAATGGAATTAGTGCATTATTCTCTAGGGACCTGCTGCAGTTTTTCCAAGAATTTTTGGGCATGAAGCTGTTGGGTAATTTTATATAACTCCACCTATCCTTATGAATTATCATTCTTCATATGAGTTTCTAGCTTGTGTTATAGTTTTGGCTTTTTTTTGGTGATATATAGTGTTGTTGAAAGCGTGGGAGAGAATGTAGAAGAATTTACAGTGGGGGATACAGTGTTGCCAGTGTTCCTACCGAATTGCAAGGAATGCAGCGACTGCAAGTCTCAAAAGAGCAACATTTGCTCAATATTTGAGAACAAATTTTCCCCTGAAATGCCTAGGGATGGCACTAGCAGATTTAAGGACATGAATGGTGAGATTTTGCACCATTTCTTGTGGGTGTCTAGCTTCTCTGAGTATACAGTGGTAGATGTAACCCATGCTGTGAAGATTACTCCTGAGATTCCAGTTGATAAGGCTTGCTTGCTTGGTTGTGGAGTGTCCACAGGTTAGTCTTTGAAAATTTCCACTTGAATTGACTACATACTTTTTGTGGACCATCAAATTGACAAGGGCCGCACTAGGAAGTTAATATTGTCATTTGTGTTGTTCGTTTTTTGTCTATATAATATTTTTGGCCAGAGTTTCGGATTGTACAATCTTTCAAAGAGTTTCAATGGAGTAACATTTTTCTGGTTGTATTCAACCGAATAATTGTTTTCTTCTCTGGTTAATTATTTTGAAACTAATTTATAATTGAAAAATGGAGAACAAAATCGTAGTTTTCTGTGAAGCATAAGCAACCAGCAATCAAGTGGTGGCCAAGAAATAGAGCAGAAAGACTTTGATAATCGATGACCACCGATGACTTCTAGAGTTATATCAACCTGTCGGCCATTGTGGTAAAGTCACTTTGCTGAATGTTGCATTGCATAGAGCAAGTCTAGGTCGTTTTTGTAGTTTTATTTCCAGTCAATTAGTGAAATTTGGATTTTGGCCAAAAAGTAGATAAGGGCCACAACCTACTGCCATGTTTGGTGAAGTGGTACTGGTATCTTCCCTTGTCATGAAGTCTTGGAGGTATTTATGGGCTCGCTTTCGTTAGTTGGCTTTCGTTGGATTAAGTCTTGAGGGTGGGTTTGGGGGTAGAATTTATGTTATTAAGGTTTTTAAAGTATTGAGTTTTAGTTAGCTTAATTGGTAAAGTTTTTTATTCTTGAATAAAAGATATGGAATTTAATCCTTACCTACATAAAAAATCGATTGGTATCTTGGTCTGATGATAAAAAATTATAAGTTAAAACAATCTCTCATAAAAAGGGGGGTTTAGAGTATTAAGAAAAAGGCTTTTGGCCTTTTCTTTTTGCTTTCAAATAATCTAAAACTTTTAGCTTTTTTAGAAAAGAATAAAGCTAGTTTTTTTTTCAAATAATCTAAAACTATATATCTTATATATTTTTTTTTAAAAGCTAGTTTTTATTTTTTTTTTTTCAAATAATCTAAAACTATGTCTATATCTTTTGAAAAAATAACATTGACTATACAAATAGATAACTGCAAATAAGATGTTTTCAGATCTTCAATTAGTCAAATAGTTTCTCAAAAGAGAGAAAGATTCAAATTTTGATACATCAATTTTTGGAATATGTATATTGCGTGCCACAGATTATATCATTATCATCATCATTAAATTATTACTTTAACTTTATAATTAATGTTAATAAAATAGTAATAATATTTCTCTAATTATTATTATTATTATTATTTGTGGTAACCGTAGCATTATTTGAAACCATTATTCAAGAGTTAATCAGACCTGTCATGTTACCACCAACCATCAAAATCATTAATATAAATCATGATGCCGCACTACCTACCTACCCTTTTTTGGTGATTCCTACACATCCAGTAAAATTGACTAATTGTGGTGTTAAATTGTAAAATTATTAAAAAAATAATAATTGGATAACTTGGTGGAATTGGATAACCTGTGGTTGCAGGAATTGGAGCAGCGTGGAAGGTAGCTGAGGTGGAAGAGGGATCCACGGTGGCTATCTTTGGGCTTGGACCAGTTGGACTTGCGGTATGTAAATAGATTTATTGATCTCAATGACTAATATGGATTTTGCTCAAAGTTTCAAGTCCACAGTTGGTCCATGGACGGTGCATTCGTAGCTTTACGTATATATATATATATATATATATATATATATTTAAATTAGGTTAAAATACAATTTCTATATTTTATATATATATATATATATATATATAAATCCACAGCTAGACCAGGTTGGGTTCCAATATCAATAAAGCCCCAACAAATCAAGACACAACACAAGGGACCCAAAAAAGAAAAAACAAAACCAAGATAAAAAAAAAAAAATACAAAAGGTTCAGAAAAAATTTGATCATTCTACCGACATTAGGCCAATTAGGTGACTTTTTAGAAAGTATAGAATTTTTTAGGTCGCAGATGTCTTTTCTCAAAGGGAATGGATATCAAAGCCACTTATCAATTCGTTCCACTAAATAATTTTTTTTTTTTTTGAGAAGCAGTTCCACTAAATAATTGATACCGAAATGGGAGAAAAAAACAGTGAAAAAAATAATTACTACCTAACAAAAGTCAATAAAATTTAAATGAATTTAAGAAGCACAAATTGATAACAGGTTGCGGAGGGAGCAAGACAAAGAGGAGCTTTAAAGATTATAGCTGTTGATTTGAATCCTGAAAAATTCGACATAGGTAAGATGTCTATTAATTAACCTAAGGTTTCCTGTTATTTTCTGCATTATCATTTATCAATATATCATACTCCTTTGGTTCCAAATAGTTGGTCTTCTATTCCATTTTGGAATGCCTCAAAATGATGTCCTCTTTCTAAAATTAATAAATAAAATTTTTAACTTACCCTTTACTTTATTAGAAAAGTCAATGCCATTCTTTTTCTATAGTTTAAACTAATGAGAGTTATTTTAGAAACTTGTACATTTTAACTGACAAATAATGGATTAAATGATGTTCCGGTAAAAAGTTTGATTTTCTGAACATAAGCAACATTTTGGGATGGAATGAGTATAAAAATATAGGCTAAATTGCAAACTATACCCCTATAGAATTGTTGGATTCTAATTTAATGCAAAATTAAAGTGCAATTAGAATCCAATTAAACTACACCCCTATTTTACTTCTGAAGGTTGGAGGTATTTGGAATTTACACCCTAACGTTTTAGAATTTGGATTTTACCTTCCTAAAATTTGGAGGTGTTTAGATTTTACTTCATAAAATTTCGAGATTTTTGGATTTTACACCTTAAAGTTTCAGAATTTAAAAATATAAAATCTAAGCATCCCTAAACTTTAGAATAAAAGTTCAATCTAGAATTTAAATTGGATTCTAATTGGACTTTAATTTTGTATTAAATATCATTTTAATTGAACAATAATTTGATGTCAAATTCCTTTAAATTTTCAATTCATGCTAAGTGTCATTCCAATTAAACTTTAATTTTGAGCCAAATATAATTACATGAAATTTCATGCATTTAAACTTATAATATGCTATATATATAATTGTAATTATTTTTAATTGCATCTAACATGTAGGGATTATAAGCTTTTTTTTTTTTTTTTTTTTTTTTTTTTTTTAAGGAGAAATGTAAGCTAGTAGTTATTATTATTATTATTATTATTATTATTATTTGTTCTGAAACTGATAGGAGTATTTAAAAGCTCAACAAGGTTGTTATTTTATTTTAATCTATGCAGGAAAGAAATTTGGAGTTACTGATTTTGTAAACCCTGAAACCTGTGGAGAAAAGTCAGTCAGTGAGGTAGGGATTTCTTTTTAATGAAATTATTATTATGATTATTTACTAATGTTCAGTTTTCAAATGGTTTTGAAAGAATAAGCCCCTCCAACGTGTTGCATAGAAAATGCTTTTTATTATAACCTGGTAGGTGAGGGGCACCTTTTAAAGTGCAAAACAAAGCTATAAAGTTCTGAAGTTCATTCTGTTGTCGGATTGTATTGTATTGTATGTGCTCACTTGGAGTTTTCCATTTTTTGTGACATTGATAATCAGGTGATTAAGGAATTAACAAATGGGGGTGCTGACTATTGCTTTGAGTGCATCGGGTTGGCATCATTAATGCAAGAAGCTTTTCTAAGTAGCCGAAAGGTTCTCTCTCTCTCTCTCAACTTGTGTTTTTTTTAGAGAAAAAAAAAATAGAAAAACACTTGTCCAAGGAGATAGCGTGTATCTATATATAACTCAATAGTTAGGGTAAGGATTTGAATCCTAAACATCTCATGATTTATGTTTGATATGTTCTTACTAATCGCTTTTTTTTTTTCTTTTTTCTCTCTCTCTCTCTCTCGAAGATGGTTCATATTGATCTGATAGAACCATGGCATCTTTTTATGGTTCAGGTGGTTCATATGCTAACATTATTAATTAATTTTCATTCGTGCAAATGAGAGAATCCGTAAGTTTTGGTTGCTGTCTTACTCCAAGAAGTTGCAGAAGGCACATCAGATGACAGTTTACTTGGTAAAAGATAACCCTAAAATCCACCACGCATCATACGTGTGATGTGTAATGTGTCCATAGGGAAAATAGTGTGTGCGTTGCGTGAAAACAAAAAAAAAAGTAAACAAATTATTGTAGTGGTTGCTGACCAAATTAGCTTTTTTTTTTTTTTTAGGTAATAAAGGATACTTCATTAGAAAAACTAAACTGTCTGGGTTGTTTAAGACACTTGTTACCAAATTAGTTGTGACTATCATTTAATAATTTCCTATTCGTTTTGGTGTTGAAGTATTTATTGATTCAATGATTAGTTTTTGATAAAGCCAGGGTTGGGGAAAGACAGTGATACTTGGAGTGGAGATGCATGGCGCACAAGTGAGTCTTAACCCCTATGAGTTTCTCCGCGGTAGAAGCATGATTGGCTCATTGTTTGGAGGTGTCAAACCTAAATCTGATATCCCTGTCTTCGCCAAGAAATACCTAGACAATGTATGTCGACATTATTTCACTTATTTACTCTGCACGCAATATTGGCATTCTTTTATGGTTTACATCAATTATCAGGCAATCACGTACTACTCATGGGGTTGCTCATGATTTTGAATATACTGTGTGCTACTAGTTATGTTTGTTTGTGCTGCAGGAGCTTCGTTTGGACGAGTTCATATCGCATGAATTGAGCTTCCAAGACATAAACAAAGCCTTCGAATTGCATCAAGAAGGAAAGAGCCTCCGTTGCATTATATGGATGGATCGCTAGACTGGACCGCTGCCTATGTTGTACCATGTTGTTAATGACAACAGAGGAAATTCATGATACTGTTAAACAATAAGTTGTTTACCATTTAAGATGAAGTCACTCTTCATTATTTTAATTGAATAATGTTCTCAATTGAAGTTCTTCCTGCGAGAAAAAAAAAAATAATGTTATGCAATGTACGCTCACTAAATTTGGGTCATTTTTTAATTTAGTTTATAAGGTTTAAAATTTCAAATTTAGTCCACAATTGTTTACACAATGTCATCTTTTTGTCTTTAATAATGTGACAGTTAAATACTAAATAAGTACCTGAAATGTCACGGGACTTATAAAGTTATAATTTTATGCAATGTACGCCCACTAAATTTGGGTCATTTTTCAATTTAGTTTATAAGGTTTAAATTTCAAAATTAGTCCATGATGACTGTAAGATTTGGGTCCCTTGCCAAATCGTGGATGGATTTAGGCCCAAAAAACCCAAAAAAATGAATTTATAGAGAGTGGATTGGAAAACTGGGCTAGAATGAGTTGGACAACAAATAAGATAGATTCGAATGACAAGAAGAAGAAAATGGACAAGTTTTAATTGCAAAAAATCGTCCTCGGCAAGGTCCGAAGAGATTAGTTCTTATGTATTACTCTTAAGTTTAGTTACAATTTTGATTCCTGACTACTACAGTGTTTCTCTCTTGATTTCTCGATCCCTTCTTCATGAAAGGTTTCTTTCATTATATAGTTCCCTTTAGACAATCTTAGCCCTCCATTTGTATACCATCCAAGCTTTTACTTGAGTGCTTGTCCTATCGGACACTCTCTCAGGCTCTCTATGCGTTGGGGTAGTCAATGCAGCACTGTTCAGGGTCTTCTCCACATTAATGCAGCCAGAAAGTTAGCTGCAAAATATTCAATGCGGTGGTAGCAGCTTTCTCCCTAGATATTTTAGGATTCCTCCCTGCCCTGCATTCCTGTAATGCATATTTGTATCAACAGAACTTTCCTGGAGTGCTCCCTTGGATGGTAGACTGGCTCTTCTGACTCCAGCTTTGATTAGCTGAAGAGGTATTCGTACTCGGCCTACCCTTCAGGACCATTGTGATCAAAACTAACTTCTTCATTCACTAATTTGGGCTCCCTTCACAATGTTTTTCCTCCTCGGCTTGGACTTTAGGCATAATACACACATGGATATTGAGCCCCTGGGCTCAATACCCCTACAATGACTTACACAATGTCATATATTTGTCTGTTAAATACAAGATAAGTACCCAAAAGGTCAAAGAATTTATAATTCAATGACATTGTTTGCTCTCTTCTCGAGAGAAAAAAATAAGGCATTGCTTGCTCTCCTTTTTAAGAACTCCATATCAAGAATTACTTTTCTAGTGATTATAATGAGTGTTTTTAGAATACGCATGTGTGTGTGTGTGTGTGTGTGTGTGTGTGTGTGTGTGTGTTTTAATATGTTCAAACTTTAAATAGACTTTCATTAAACTAGAGACTTTCATTAAACTAGACCAAAGTCCAAAACAGATACATCTTTTGTTACTTGATGTTCGATGATGGGTGGGATATCCTTAACCCAGATAACACTATCATTCACAAACTTTGCATTCCTAGCCATTAGATGGGCAGCCATATTGTTTGTTCTACGAACATAGCTGGCTTTCTATACTTGGACGTTACATTTCTGACTCTGTATACTTTCAATAATCATCTAAATAGAGATTGGAGGGGGGGGGGGGGGGAAGGGGAACTACAGCCCGTCAGCGCATCTGTCACCCCTTGCGCATCTCCTTCCAGCACAATGTGCTTCAACCCGAGGTCCCAAGCTAATAGCATTCCCTCTTCAAAGGCCTTAGCTTCCACTTCCAAAGCTCCCAGCGGTAAGTCCAACCTCTTGCTCATCACTCCCATGATTTCGCCCCTTTCGTTTCTGATTACAATCCTAATGCCACAGCTGCCTGACTCTTTAAACACCGCCCCGTCCACATTTACTTTATACCAACCTTCACTCGGAGGGTCCATCTTCCTGTTCTCAGTGGGGCAGGTTGTTTTGGGGCACCTAATTGCTCACTGAATTCCTCAATAAGAGCATTGGCTTTCGTCACAATCCTTCTCGCTTCTTTGCATTTTCCTTCAAATTTTGCAGCATTCCTATTCTTCCAAATGCACCACGCTATGCACGCCAGACACTCTAGCTCTCCTTCTTTTCGATCTTTCCAAAGCTTCCATACCACATCAATGAAGTCGCGATGAGAGTGGCAGCCCCTCGGTAAAGATATCTTAGCTTCCTTCCATACCGCTTCTGCCATCCAGCAATCCTACAAGGCATGTCCTGATGATTCAACCATACCACACAGCCCATACTCATCTCCCTTGGACACCTTCCGAAGACAAAGGCAAAAATCAATAGGAAGAATATTCTTACAAGCCTTCCACATAAAGTGTCTAACTTTACTTGGGTACTTTAATCCCCAAATAGCCTTCCAAAATTCCTTTTTCTTATTCAGATTTGATTCCCCACTTCTTGCCCCTTTGCCTTTTCCTTCCACCAGCCACCTGTGTGCTACATGGTAGGCACTTTTCACCGTGAAATTACCTTTTTTGGTCCATGCCCAGACCAAGGCATCATCTGACAAACTTTGGCTTATTGGGATGCTCAAAATAGCCTCAGCTTCATGGGGTAAGAAGCTATTTTTCACAACACTAGTATTTCACCTCCTAAATTCTCGGTCTAGAAGAGTCTCCACTAGTTCATCTTCGAAGTTTTGAGGCCGAGGGCTTACTACCATGAACGAGTTAGGAATTGGAATCCACCTATCTGTCCATATCCTCACTTTTCACCCATTTCTAATACTCCATCTCAATCCACGATTAAGAACCGCCCTTGCAGCCACCAGACTTCTCCATGTGTATGATGGGTTTTTTCCTAACTGAGCCTCCAAAAAGTTGGAATCTGGAAAGTATTTAGCTTTAAGCACTCAATGAGCTAGGGAATCTGAATCTTGAGTGATCCTTCATCCCTGTTTTGCCAACAAGGCTAAATTCAATGCTTTGAGATCCTTGAAACCCATCCCACCTTCAGCCTTTGGTGTGCACATCTTCTCTAAAGCTATCCAAGCCAACTTCCTTTCCTTTTCACGCTCGCCCTACCAAAAGTTTCTCATCTTCGTGTTCAACTCATTGCACAAGGAATCAGGGAGTTTAAAGTAGTTCATCGTATACATTTGGGTGGCTTGGGCAACGGCCTTTATTAGGATTTCACAACCTGCTGTTGTCAATAGCTTTCCTTTCCATCTCACTATTTTTCGGCCAACCTGATCCAGGATGCGGTGGAATGCTTTCTTCTTTCCCTTCCCCACCAAAGGGGGCAACCCTAAGTATCGTTCATACTGATGGATAATTTGTGCCCCAAACATATCTTTCACTTCTTCTTTAACCTATGCGTTTGTGTTTTTGCTGGAAAAGAGAGAAGTCTTCTCTCTATTTAGCTTCTACCCCGACTCCCTTTCATAAACCTCAAGGATTTTTAAAAGTCTAAGCCCTTCCTCCTTTGAAGCTTTGCAAAACACAATACAGTTGTCAGCAAATAGTAAATGAGAGACCAAAGGAGCTCACCTACACACCGCTATGCCTTTTGGAATTCCCCCATTTTCATTCTTTCTAAGCATGGCCGAGAGGCCCTCAGCACACAATAGGAAAAGGTACGGTGATATCGGGTCCCCTTGCCTAAGCCCTCGAGTTGGCATGATCTTGCCCTTCGTTCACCATTTATAAGCACTGAGTATGAAACCGTGGTCACACACATCATCATCAAGGATATCCACCTATCTTGAAAACCCAATTTACGCATCATTGCCTCTAAATACACCCATTCTACCCGATCATATGCCTTACTCATATCAAGCTTTATTGACATCAACCCCTTTTTCCCTTTTCTCCTCTGATTTATACAATGCATGATTTTGAAAGCCACCATAACGTTGTCTGTGATTTGCCTCCCTAGTACAAAGGCGCTTTGGGCATCGCTACATGTGAGTAGTGAGGTCTTTTATATGTAAAGTTTTGATTGCAAAGTTTTATTTTATTTTTTTTTTTTGGGCAAATTATACTTATCCATCTTAAACTATACCATCGATTACACTTTACAGTCCAACATCAAGTTTACTATTAACTTTGATAGAAAAATATGGCACCATGTAAAAAGACTTAATTACCCTTATTCTCAATTCTTTAAAAAAAATGAGAAATTACACTTTACTACCCTAAATTATACTTCTAATTACACTTTGCACCTTAAACTTTGAATTTGTATCCGAGTTAACATCAAACTTAATGCTGGAGTGCAAAGAGTAACAAGGATCATAATTTAAGGTACAAATCGTGCATTCGAAAAGTTTATAATGTAAAGTGTAATATAAAGTATAGTTTAAGGTGGCAAAGTATAATTTTTTTTTTTTTCCATCGATGTGGGATTAGCTTTGCCTCGATTTTTCAAGAGAAAATTCTCATGAATGGTTCCACCAATTCTTGACAATTAAAAATTCATCTAAATTTTAAAGGATGTAGAGTTCATTTTTAGTGAAAAGGGTGGGGAAATAAAAATAAAAATAAAATCAGCAGGGGGTTTTCAATAATAAAAAAACCTCAGTGGAGGTAAGTCTAATTAACTTATTATTTATCCTTTGAAAGTGAAACTTTGTGCAGAGGGTTATAGTTTACGCTTTCATTAATTAGTTACTGTTGAGCTCGACATGGAACAAGGGGAGCAACTATGCGAGGCCGCGAGGAGCGGCGACTTGGACAAGCTGAGAGCTCTAATAGACTCCGGTGCCGACGTGTCCTATTTCGACGGCGAAGGCCTCACTCCGCTCATGCACGCGGCCAAGCACGGCCAAGCCGCCGTGGTCAAGACCCTTCTCGACGCCGGCGCGCCGTGGAACGCCCTCTCTCCCTCCAACCTCTCCGCCGGCGATTTCGCCATGGAAGCTTCCAACCAGGAAGCTTATGATATCCTCGTCAATGCTGGTACGCACTTTGCTACTCTCTCTAATGGTGCTCTAGAATTTTTCTTGTTAATTTTAAGAGGCAACGATTTATGCTACTATATGCTACCACTTTAGGCAGTGCTTACATTATAGTGAAAGTTTTATATCAATTAAATTTTTGGGTAACTTAGCTTATGTGCATTTCTAAATTGAATTCAAACATGTGTGGCTTCATTCGCTAATGCAGCACAAACATTGTTATCTTCCACCAACAACAATTAAATTCAGTTATGTAGTTTGTTGGTAAATGCAATGACATGGTTGTATCTAATTGGAGCCCATTGTTGCTTCTCTAGACAACTAGACAATGGATATATTTTGTTTTAGTTCAAAATAGACTTAGTCTCGCGAAGAGCCTTGTAGCTCAACTAGCACCTCATAGTGTTTCCAACAAAGATATTGAGGGTTCCAATCCCCCTCCCCCACTGCTAGGAAGTACAAACACTTCATTTAGGATGCCGTATCTGCATGCGTGTCCCATTCGTGTCCTTTGTTAAAAAAAAAAATTGCAGAACACAAGAACAAGAGGAATCAAATATTCTTTTACAAAACAAAGAGAGCATTCATGCTCTGAATAGTAATAGTGCATTTGAAAATTAATAAATCTTTATTCTTGGTTTGTATTCTAATTTCTAAACATCCTTTAATAGTCATGGATTTTCTTTATTATCTATTATTACTCTTAATTTGATATATATATATATATATATATATATATAACATTATATGCAAAAAAAAAATGCTTTATAAATAATTATTAAATAGACGTGTTCCACCGTACTCTTGTCCTATTTTTTCAAAAATTGATTCTATCATACCCGCACCCGTACCCATGTCAGTGCTTCTTAGCCTCATTGTAACTTTCGAATTAGAAAACAGACTTAGTCTCTTTAATTATGTTTGTATACGAAGCTAATAAGCTTCAGCTCATATGTCACTTTTCCCCTCAGATAAACTTACCAATAAAAAATTTAAGTAATACAAAATAAAAAAGTGTGTTTGCATATGAACAGGGATTCAAGCTGAATTGGTCCTAGGAACAATTGTGAGGAGAACAAATGAAAATGGTGATTTTGATGGAGCTTACCTGGAAGACAGGGTTACTTTTAGCGAGGATAAACTGATGGACTCTGATAGCAAGGCTGTCATGATGGCTTGGGAGAAACCATTGATGGAAGCTCATGCCAAAGCTGTTTGCTCAGGAGGTGGTCACATTCTGAACATTGGATTTGGAATGGGTCTTGTGGATACTGCCATTCAGCAATATGCACCTGTTACACACACTATTGTTGAGGCTCACCCTGAAGTTTATAAGCGTATGCTTCGTACTGGTTGGGGCGATAAGGATAATGTAAAGATAATATTTGGCCGTTGGCAAGATGTTCTTTCTCAACTTGAATCTTATGATGGTAACTCCCAAATCTTAGTTGCCCTTTTGGCTTTTGCACATGCATCTTTATGTTTTATGTTTCATGAACTAGTGCACACTCATGTCCAAGTGTACACACACACATATGGAACAAAACACCACAACTACATTATTTTGGCTTTTCTCTTTATGAGATGATCTCAGTGCGTTAAGCTGTGTATGCATGTTTTTTGTGTTGGAACTATATGTGCAATTCATATGAGGGCTGACTGGAATATTAAATTTAATAACTCCTGTTGAATTGTTTAATTTCCACTGTTCTTTTTTTACTAACTCACAGATCCTCAAAACATCAGTTGAATTGTTTAATTTTCACCTTTTCCATGTATTAATTATGATTTTTTCTGTACCAGCTAACATTTCCCCAATCAAGGTCTATTAATGAAAAATATAAGTTACGTAGAAATTTCATCAGCCTAACATATATTACTTGAGAGGAAATCTGTATCCATTCACCTGTATATATTCTTGATACTGGAGATAGGATTGGAGTAAGTTAAAGCTGTCAATTTGGAGGAATTGTAGGAGAAGATGAGATTGAAGCGAGGGCTTTCGATTAGGTGTGAGGGTAACGACATGCTGATTATATGTGAGAGAGAGAGAGAGAGAGAGAGAGAGAGAGAGATGATGTTTAAACTGGTGACTCAGAGGTCTTCAAAACATCAGCTGAATTCTTTAATCTTCACTATTTCCTTATACCAATTATGATTTTTTTCTGTACTGGTTAACATTTCCCCAATCAAGGTTTATCTATACAAAATATAAGTTACGCATAACTTTCAATCAGCCTAACATGTATTACTGCAGAGGACATTTGTAGCTGTTCACTTGTATATATCCTTGATACTGGAGATGGGATTGGGGCAGAGAGAGAGAGAGAGAGAGGATGAGTGAACTGGCAGCTCAGTTTGTGAGGGGAAGGAAATAAACATCAATGTGTCTCTTAAGATTATATGGTATATATTCATTAAAAAAAAAGATTATATGGGTATAATTTGGGTGCCAATGAATTGACTAAGCTCACTCAATTGACAGTTGATTCATATACTTCAATGTATCTGAGATTACTCTGACTGGGGCATAATGAACTTGCATGAATTGAGACAGCTATTCATGTCTTGTAGTTGACTAAACTAATTCCACTTTAGTAAATCAGCAAGTCTATTTTCTTTGCTAGTAAGTTTTGAAATATGACATATTTTTTCCTGAATGAAAACACAATCATTGGTACAACTTGTATCCATATGACAAACCTGTATTGCCTTATGTTGATATGATAACTCTCTAACATGTTGGCTTTCAGGTATTTTCTTTGATACTTATGGAGAGTATTATGAAGACTTGAGAGAGTTCCATCAACATCTTCCTATTTTATTGAAGCCTGGGGGAATCTACTCATTCTTCAATGGGCTTTGTGGAGGTAATGCTTTCTTCCATGTTGTCTACTGTCATTTAGTTTCTCTGGAACTTGAGAATTTGGGCTACTCCACACAGTTGATACCCTTGCCTGTTAAGGATTGCTTAGGAGAAGAAGTTTGGGAAGGTGTGAAACACAAATATTGGCAGCTTGATACGTATTTCCTTCCTGTTTGTCAGTCAATGCAGGATTCTGAATGATGCTTGATTTTATTTTTTAAGGATAATTTGAGAAGTGCTTCTAACAAGTTACAAGTCAGTATCCTTTTTAATTAATGAAGTACTTATTTATTATTAAAAAAAAAAAAAGTTTCAGTATTCTTTGATGCTGTGTTATCCTTTTATTTATGAATTTGAAGGGTTAAAATCCTCTTAAAAATAATAGTCATGGAATTTTCTACATATTGGAAATATATGGCATCACATTTTTATTGATTTGAGCCTACCATGGCAATGAAACTTGAAACCATCAGTTCAAGAATGTATTAGGGATGTGGAATTTGCAGTGGAAACATAATTGATAAATTCATTTTGTATGTTCTTAGTAACCATGCAATTGCTCAAAGCTATAAAGAAACAGGAGACAATTGACCATGATCTTTAAACAGATAGGATATTTCTCAAAGAAAACCCACATGCTTCCCTCAATTTCTTTATCAATTTCATCTAAAACCAGTGTTCTGCACTCTGAGTAGCAGGCATACAATAGACAATGCAATAAAACAGTAGCAACCGATCCCCCACACCTTAATATGTTTTTCCTTGATCTGTTGAGTTCCATGATAAGTATAAGGATTTGAAATAATACAAATTCCTCTTAAGTTGTGGTTGCAATTTGGTCTAGAGAACCACGAGTACTACTAATAGCAAGCTTCCAACCAATCAAAGGACTTAAATATCCTACAAAAGCCAGGATAACGATAACCAGTTGGAAGGCCCATAATTAAATACTACAAGTCGTTTACATGGATTCACGTGCAGTAAAAGAGGTGATGTAGATGCCAGATGTACAAGACACCTCTCTAACTCAGTATTGGTTTTGTTACTATTCAGAGTAGGAAGCCATGACTGTAACGAAATAGCAGTTTCCTGTGCTTCCTTATTTACAATAGCAATTTCAGTAATCCTATTGTGGAAGTTGTTTGTAAATCACAAAATCAAGGTAAACTGCAAAACCAGCCTCTTTTTCTTCAATTTTGTGAACCATGATAGACAAGATGAGAGACTTCTAGAAATGTTACAACATAGTAATTCAATTTTAAATTCACAACCCAATCCCTTACAAGGTTTGCTGTACAATTATTTTCTCTAGATTCTTTCCTTACCTAGGTTTAACAGCATCTGGAGTAAGCCTGGGGGTGGAACATAAGAAAAAGGAAAACAACAAGACAAACTAAATCTTAATACAAGGAGGGTGAGCATCTTGCCATCTACACTTTGTTGGCACTTCAGAGCTCGTGATTATGTCCAGCTGAAAGCAATCGGGCTACCAACAATGTGTTTCCCATCCGACCATTTCAAATGAGCAAAGCTGGTTGTACCAGATGGCATAGAAATGGTATTGAAAGTAACTGTGTAACTCTTCTTCTCATTCTGTTCACTAAAAGTCAGTGATTCTGGCTCTACCAAGATCTTCACTGAGGGATCTTGTGATGACACAGAAACCTTATATGTTGCCGGAGTGCCCACGTTAGTCAGAGTCCTAGTATATTTAACAGATTTGCTAGGTGCACTGTTGCCGCCCCTTTCATCTGAAGTTGTGTTTAGAGGAACAGCAAAAGATGGGTAATTAAAATCTTCTAGGCTGTATTTTTTGCTTGAATCACAGGTGAAATTTAGGTTTGTGATGGACTTAATACCAGCTGGGCTATAGTGTAAGGCACATAGGAAGTATAGGTAGTCATCAACTGTGACATCATATACAAGACCAGGATCAAGAGCTGCCGAAGGATTCACATGTCCAGCACCGTAGTCAAACGGTGTTGATGATTTTCCAGTAGCAACATCTTTTATGGTTTCCCCATCTGTGTATGCCGTATAAGCTGTGGTCATGAGGGCAGACCTAATGGCTGCAGGGCTCCATTCCTGGTGAACAGCCTTTAGGAATGCTGCTAACCCGCTGATATGAGGGCACGACATGGATGTTCCGGAAATGATATTGAAGCTCACATGCCTCTTGTCATCGTCCAACCCCGATGGTCCTACTGCACCTGTCCACCCAGCTAGGATATTGACTCCTGGTGCTATAAGGTCTGGTTTGAGTATTCCTGGAGTAAGCGGATTTGGACCTCTAGAACTGAATGCTGCAACCACTGGTGATGGTTGAACTCCTAATTTTGTGACTGCAGGACCAATTGTAGCTGTGGGATTAGAATCCGAGGAGATATAGGCCTTAATGGCATTAGCGGTGTTTTGTCCTAAAGCTGCTGTTGGCAACAGATGTGCATCAGCAACTAGCTCCTCACCATAAGAATCTGTGTTAGCTAATATCATCCCCACACCACCAGCATTTTTAACTACCAAACCCTTTTGCGCCCTAGAATTTAAGCCTCGATCACATACTACAATTTTTCCAGCAACTTTTCCTGAATTTAGACTACCATTCAAGCACAGAGAACCATATGAAGAGCTGCTTACATTACCAGCATAAACAAGTGGTACTAGAGAATCTGATAACTGTTTCCCGTTATAGAGCGATACACCAGTGTAATTCTTCCCATTTCCAAGGCTAACTTCAACGGGGAAATCACGGTCCAGAGTTCCGGCACCAACAGTGGTTATCCAAGGCGCAACGTTGGTTAGGCTTTCTGGAGTTGGTCCACCATTTCCTGCCGAGCAAGATACTAGGATTCCATGGGATGTTGCTTTGAAAGCTCCGATGGCAACGATGTCTTTGTCATACGAGTTTATTCCTCCCCCAATAGACATGGATATAACATGGACTCCATCCTCAATAGCCTTCTCTATCGCTGCTGCTATATCTGAAGTGAAACATCCACCAAGCCAGCACACCTTGTATATGGCGACTCGGGCATGTGGAGCCATCCCACGAGCTGTCCCCAAAGCATAATTAAGGAGGTTAGCTCCTTCTACGGCTGACCCAGCTGCTGTGGTTGAGGTGTGAGTTCCATGGCCATCATCATCTCTAGGTGATTTCGATTCCTTCTGTGTAATAATATCTGTGTTTCTTGCTTCATACCCTTTTGAGAAAGACCTTGCACCAATAAGTTTGCGGTTACAGCTTGATGAATTGAAGTTATCGCCAACCTCACATTCACCTTTCCAGCCACTTGGTACGGGACCTAGTCCCGTGTCATCAAAGCTCTTTAACTCGGGCCATACACCTGTGTCTAATACTCCAATAATCACCTCGCTCGCTTGCTCGACTGTGGGGAAGAGAGTATCATCAGCTTTGTCTAATCCAAGAAATTTTGGCGACCGAGTTGTATGAAGCTCGTATCTCTCTTCAGGTATGACAGCCAGAATTCCTGGTTGCTTTTCAAGTGACTCAGCTTCTTCAGCTGTTAGCTGTGTGGAGAAGCCGTGGATTATGGTGTCATAGGTGTAAAGCATGTCTGCTGAGTCTGATACTGACTCTAAAGATGCGGCATACCACTGAGAGTGGTCATTGAAACTTGACGGCATGTTGGTCTTGTCCATGCGAATTATGTAAGTCTGCTTTGATTGCTGGTTTTGCTCTTCTGCTACTGCGTATGTGTAGGAAAACATTAGAAATAGAATTAAAACCATCTGTAGAAGCCCGAAAGCCATAATCTTCGTCTTCTCGCGGTGTCTTTTTGAGACTGAGAAGCGAGTTTAGATTTTTTTTCTGAAATGTAATATGGAAGTGGTTATGGCGTAAATGCTTCTGTCTGTCATAGTTTGGATGTTTTTAACATGGGTTTTTTGACACGGACCGGAACTGCCAGGTGGGACCGGGTTAACATTTAACAGGACACCATTACAGGTTTTTAAAACCGCAAATAAATTTTTATAAATAAATTATTTTACAACATTTTAATTTTAATTTTAAAAAAGCTTTACAACATTTTTATAAATAAATTATTTTATAATTTTTTTTTTTTTTATAAACTATTGATGTAATAAATTTTTAGTAATTTTTATCTCGTCTAGTTCACCGTTGGTTGCCGCCAGACAAGTTATATATAATTATGATCTCGATCTCTTTGGCCTAAAACCAAAGGAAAAGATGAAACTCAGTAGGCGTTACTGAGTTGTGAACTTTGGGTTTATTTTTATTACCCACACACCACAAAATAAAACCAAGAAAAGAACGAAGGCCCTGGACTCTAGTCTCTAGGAACGAGTTAGTTTGGTTCGAGATATTTTACGAATTTACTCAACTATTTGATATACTAAAAAAAAAAACTAACTAAATAATATTATCATAATTAATAAATTGTAAAAAAATATATCTTTAATCAACATATATATATATATATTAGGTTATCATTTCTCTAACACCGAATCTTACCCCAAAACTTTGAACCTCACAAAAAAAAATTCTTTTATGAACAATTTTATTTTTTATTTTTGGTTAAATGGTTTAGTTTTTTAAAACTATGATTTGAAGAAGAAAATTTTCGGCATGCTACTATACTTCGTTCTTACATAAATGTAGGTCTAATGTGCATGACACACATGTGAAACTCACATTTATGTGAGAGGTGCACAACGCACTAAATAGTTTCGCATCGTTGAGGATATGTAATTATTCAATACTTATGGAATATTATTGTGATACTCCTTTATCTCATATAAATAATAAGTCCAACCATGTAAGTTAGCTTGATAATGAACTAAGTTTGAGCTTATTATGAAGCTAAATTGCATGCTCAAGCTTAGTTTTTTTTTTGGTTTACTTGTTCTTTTCACTAACATAGTAAACATAATGAATAAATTTTTTCCACTTCAAAATTAGTATTTAATAACTAATTTATAGATAAATAGATGCAATTTTACTACAAAATTGGTTATTTATATTACTAATAAATTATAAATAATAATATAATATCTTATAAACTTACAAAATTCAATTTCAAGTCTGTGTAATAAATTTTTATACATGTATATATATAAACATAAAATTTATTATATACTTAATTGAGCCTCATACTCATGAACTTGTTCACAAACACATTATGTTTAAGCCTCACTCATTTAATAATGGTTTCTAAACTTGGCTTAATCTTGCCTCATTTGTTAAATAAATGCGAAAACCACATTTTCGTCCCTACATTTTCATGCGATTCCCACTTTGATCCTTATCTTTTATTTTCACCGCTTTTACTCCCTATTTAGAAAAACGTCTTCCATTTTAGTCCTTTCCGTTAGTGCCCTAACAGCAAAGTCTTAGGTGGCAGACAGAACTATTAAAATAATAATAAAATTTTTTATTTTGGCATTAAAAAATACCACATCAGAATATAAATTTAAAAAATTAATTTATTAATTTTAACTTAAAAAAAAAATCAAAACAGAATTAAAAATCAAAATTCTTGTGAATTAAGATCTAAAATATCTTGAACAAAAACATCAACCCAGATTTAAGATCTCAAAATTAAAAACTAAAAATCACAAATAACTCAAAAAATAAGAACACAAGATTGAAGACCTAAAACTCATCTGATGATCAAACCCCAGCAATCCAAAACAACGATCCTGAACCAATCTCACTCTACTCTCCCAAAACCACCACCGCCTCCACCGACTCTCACTTCCACGTCTTCTCTCGTTAAGCCCCAAAGCAAAACAAGAAGAACTCCCACAAACACACACGATTAGCCGAAACCCATAAATACCATAGATTGGTTAAAAAAAAGATTTAAAAAAAATCTAATGTGAGAGAGAGAGAGAGAGAGAGAGAGAGAGAGAGAGAGAGAGAGAGAGGAAAAAAAAACCCCAAATTGAGGACCCAAAATTTTCAAAACCCAAAGAATACAAACCAAGAAAATTAACACAAACCTAGAAATTTCAAGCACAAACATAAAAACACAAGAAAATCAAACCCAAAACACATGAGCACAAACCCAGAAAATCAAACACAACTCCCACCCAAATTTGAACAAAATACCCACAAAACCATTAACTCAGCACACTTCAAACTCTTTCTGTTAGAAAATCCCCTTGATTGAACCTTAAGCCCTCCTCACCAACCCAGATTTGAACAAGGTGAAAACCTAAATCAACAAAAATCATAAGCCACAAACCCACCATCGGAGTGTGCCACCACCTATCTCCACTGAAATCTCCACCTCTAAGTTGAGAGATGAAATAGAGAAAGTCTCACCGATTTGAGACAAAAACAACTCACTGATCCAGAGTACCCACCAATCTGAGCCAGAGACCCACCGATCTAAGAGAGAGAACCACTAATCTTAGAGAGACACTTTTCTAAGAGAGAGAGAGAGAGAGAGAGGTTTTGGGTCTTCAGCTTGAGTGAGTTTGAGATATGAGAGAGATGAAGACATGGGAAAATAAGTAAATAAATAACAATGACTAGGTTTTCAACTGATATTGTGTTTGGTTGCCAACAAAACAATGACTGAGTTTGTGTTCTTGTCTGTTCTTACTCAAAATAAAGTTAGATCTCAATTTATATTATTTTTTTGTTTTTATTTCTGTTTTTTCCTTCTTTTTCATTTAGTTAAAATTCATAAATTAATTTTTTGTTTTTAAAAGATGACGTGGCATTTTTAAAATGCTAAATAAAATATTATATTATTATTTTAATGCTAATGTTAGCATTTAGTGTGCCAGCGATGCACTCCGTCTGCCACCTAGAACTTTGCCATTAGGGCATTGACGGAAATGACTAAAATGGAATGCGTTTTTCTAAATAAAGAGTAAAAGCGGTGAAAATAAAATATAGGGACCAAAGTGGGCATCGCGTGAAAATGTGATTTTCGCCTTAAATAAAAAAAACTTCATTAATTTTCTTCCCCAAACCAAGCTCAAGAGGAACCTTTTCCAATTTGCAACAGGGTACATTTTATAATTAAAACTTAAAACAAAGTCAAATGTGGATTGTATATAGGAAAAGCCACAAGTTCACACTAACAAATAATCCTCAAAAATGCAAGATAGTTCGATAGTGTGACTACAAGTGTGTGGTGCATTAGGCATTTCGTATTGGTAAGGGTAACAATGTTTGACGACCCTTACATTACATGGTATTGTTTGTCGATTAGCTTTTAGTGGAAATATGCAAATTGGTCAATATTATGTTTTTTTTTTAATTACTTGTAATAACCTTGAAATAACTCAATTAATTAATCAAGTTAAAATGGACCGAAGTTCTTTGACACAAACTCATTTATCCCATATAAATGAGTATCATTTTTATCAAACATTAATTTGAATTTTAAAAACAAAATTGAGTATTAAACAAATTTTATAATTATATTGGTAATTTCTTTTATGCAACCCTATAGTCCTCAACTCTTTTACTTAAAAAAAAAAAAAAACAAAAAAAAAAACAAAACAAAAAAAACAAAAAATCTCTTCATATAATTTTATTTTTCCTAAATTATCTAAGTTTAAATATTGATAGAAATTCATTGGGTTCAAAAAGAACTTTAAAATTGTATGATATTAGTACTCTAATTGATAATATTGTGAACTATAAGTTGCATGGAATTTATTGCTGTAGGGGTAAAGTCCCCAGAACATACAATGGGCCTTGGGCCCCTATAGAATTCGACCACGTTCGAGGAGAAGGTGTGGGTACCAAAAGGGCTCCCGGCCCAATTCTTAAAGGCCCAAACTTGTTTAAAATGCGATCCGAGGAGGAATGTCTCCTTGGACATACCAAATATGACTCAAACATGCACCCTGCCAGTAATAAAGATTCACTCCAACGAGTATTAGTAACAGGAATGAGTCCCACAAGCCCGTAAGAGGGAAGAAAGTGTAGGATGTCAATGGAGAGACTACAGCTGCCACATTAAATACATGGCAGCTACTTTTCTGACCGCATTAATGTGGAGAGGACTTGCAAACAGTGTTACCTTGGCTACTACAACTCACAGAAAGATGAGAGAGATGTCCGATAGGATGGGCACTCAAGTGAAGGTTCAGATGATCAACAAGTGTAAGGTTCTGATAACTTCAGGGGGCTATATAAGAGAGAGGAGTCCCCATGAAGAGGGGGACCGGAAAAAGGAGGAACTTAGAACAGAAGAAGAGGAGAAGAACCATAGCCTTTGATTAGAGACAGAGATACACCCCATACATCTCCTCGGACCGTATATCTAATGGACATGAAGGAGATTTTCTTATTTTCGATTGTTGTATGGCCCAAAGATAATTAGTACGCACTTCGTTAGGGCCTAGTTCTGTAACCCACTCTCTACAAATTCATTATTTAGGGCTCCTTGGGCCAGAACCCCATAACTGTTGGGCCTAGACCCCGAATTGTGACCCTACAATTGCTTATAATTGTTATAATTTATGTGCTTATAAAATATTAAAAAAATATGTTAATTATGTTAGTTTTTAGATCATAGTTATTAGATAGGTTGAAAGTGGTCATATTTTTGTCAATCCAATACAACTTTTTTAATAAATTTGTAAAAATAAGCTATTTTTGTGTCAACTCAAATTCGACCCATATAACATGTTTGATAAAAAAATACTGTGTTGACTTACTTAATAAAAGGTCGTATTAGAGTTTTGAGATTTTGATATAAATCTTAATTTTGTGGTGTTCATGTCCTCACCTCTAAACATTGGTGTGTAGATATTGAAGGATTTAGTTCAAGAGGAGTATGGCCAATGTGGTAATAGAGGCTCACACATAAACAAGATATTACTAAAATATACAAGTGTAATAAATTACTCCTAGATAATGTAGTGGTCACAAGAATCAATGACATGTACAATATTATTAGACTGATGGGCGGCCCAACAAATTTGGAGGCCTAAGATGAAATATTTAAATAGGGTTTTTTTGTTATCACTTAAATAATATTTAACTAGTGTTTAATATCATTGTTTTTTTTATAACAAAACTCTATTCTTTTTATTTTGTAATATGCTTTTTATTTTTTTGGAAAAATGCTAAAACTATAACAAATTTTACTACAAAAACACTTAGAAACGATGTAGTATGAATGTAATTAATGACACTTCAAGAAGATAATAAATAAGTATTTGAATTAATGATGTTAGGAATATTATAAATTTTACAATATGAGGCTTACAAAGATATATTACCAATCACAAAGCATATTTTGAAAATGCATTTAATAAGTTGTTGATGACCACAAATCATATTAATTGTCACATCAATTTGTAAAGGTCTTTAAAGTAAAACTTATAGTATATATTTCTTGCATTTTTCTATATAAATTATTTCTTGTAATTAATGACATAATATTTGTAGGACTCATATATTTAAAGTTGTATTATCTCTAGCATTACTTAATTATTTGTGAGTTCTTAAGAGTAGAAAAAACAAAATCTATATCTCTAAAATAATATTTTTTCAAAAAAATATATTAATTTTTACCCGAAAATTTGGGGATCTTCTCTAGTAGAGGGCCCTACGCGATGGCCTAAGTGGCCTAGGCTTAGGGCCGGCCCTATTAGACTAAAATATATGAGTGTAAACTTTTGATTGGTGATGTAAATGTAAGTCATGTAACTACATATATTATATTATGTAAAAGAGGTATCCCAGGCTCCTAGCTATTGGACTCAAATGTTGTCTCTCCGGCATAGCTTTATTCCGACCATTAGTTTCACGAGGAAAGGTGGTTGTACTTCAATTTCAGTGATTAAGGGAACGTGTTTTTATTTTTTAATAAGTGAATCGATTATGCTAGATTTTTGGGTCCAACAACCCACTCACAGCAAGATAATACTAATCCGTATTGGATTTAGTGGAATCACCACTAATTGTCACATCTCATGGATAATGCTCTACTTTTGGCTCCTTTTGAAAGACACTTTCTCCACAAATCAATTATGAACTACGTGAATCATGATTCCATAATCATGGAGTTAGTAGGGGTTTAACTGTTTAAGTAATAGCTCTATGTTAATGATTTTTTTTTAATATTTCATGTTTGTGGTTTGAATCTTACCTTTTTTTCCGTGTATGGTGCAACCGAAAAAATATAAAAATATCAACAAAATATTGGGTCAAAATTAAACTGATGCCTATTATTCTAATTTGAAGTCGAAAACTAATGAATTTTGAGAAATGATGAAATTGGTCCTTCTATAATCTATTGAAGGGCACAATTTTGAAGTGGAGATTGGGACCTTGGCCAATTTCGATTGGCTTAAGACTTTTAGGACTATTGGATTTTGATGGGTTTGTTTGTGATGGTGATGCAAGAAATGAGGGCTTTATGTGGTGGTGGTGGTGGTGATGATGAGGTGAGAGTGGCAACGAAGGAGCAATGAGATTTTATATAACTTTATTATTATTATAGAAATAAAGGGCCCAAGAACATGTGTTGGGTCTTAGACCTTATCTAAGGACACTTTGCGGTCCGAGGACAAATAAACAGTGATGAACATGTAAGACTCAAGACTCCATGAGCGAGCTATGAATGAGAAGGCTAGGGAAGGTAAGCCGAGGAAGAGTATCTTCTCGGCTAAATGAAGCAGAGGTCAGAAAGTGTGTTCTGTCATCTAGAGTGACATTTTAGGAAATTCTATTGATAAAGATATACGTTATGAACGTACAGGACAAATGGGAGGTGGGAAATATCTAAGAAAAAACTACTATCACCGCATTGAATACTCTGCAGCGAACTCTCTGGCCAAATTAATGAGGAAGTGATACTTGAATAGTAATTTACAGCTACTCTCCAGAGACTTCAGGGAGGTGCTGATGTGACAGGGATCAAACCAACCTTCTAATCTACACATGGAGGGCAGAGATAAAAGGGAAATGATAGTATAAAATAGAAGGGATGCCCTAAGAGAAGGGGATCAAAAAATTGAGAAAGAAATATTGTAGAAATAAGAACTGTATTTGTAATCAACTTCAAGAAATATATATAAGAATTGTTTTCCTCGAACTATGCCAAAGACCATTTTCTTTAGAGAAACCAGTTTGTCATTACATTATTGTCATTTGGATCCACTATAATTGCTACCCAACTCATTATAGCCTAATTTTCTAATCCACTCTCTACAAATTCATTGTATTGGGCTCTTTGGGCCTAGATCCTTCTAACTTTTGGGATTAGGACTCAAATCCCGTCCATACAATTATTATTATTATTATTATTATTATTGAACACAAAATCATTTATATTTTTACTTTTTTTAATTTTAATTTTAGTAAAAAAAATAGTTCTCTATTAAATTTTACTCTAGAAATGAATTTTTAAATAAACACATCATGTATTCTGCACATTATTTGCTTTTTCCACCCACTTAGCTAACAAAAATGGCAATAGAATGCTCAATTTGGTCTTTTCACAAAGATCAATATTTTTTTTTTTTAATTTCAAATTAAAACAATCTGAGGTTAGATTAATTTTGACCTAAAGTTGAACAAGTATATTTACTTTTTTCCTTATATAAAATTATCTGTGAATATACAAAGGCAAGGTACTCAACGTATAATATATTATCTTGAAGAACTCTAAGAGGTCATTTTAGTATTTCTCAAAGTTTCATTAGATTCATGAGTGTTTGGGTTCAAACGATTGCTTCATATATAGTGATAGCCTTGATGGAATGTGTAGGATAGGTGGGAGGTGGTGATACACAATGACCCATCTTGAAAGACCACTCTTTCGTCTAAGGATGTCTAATCGTTGCACCAATAATTCGTAGGACGGATGACACTGCGAGGTGGGTAGTTTATCCGGGATTGATGCCTTCTAAAGAATAAACAAAGGTGTGTGAAGGTAGGCTCAAGCTAAGATTATGCTAGGCCTATAGATTTGCATTTCTAATAAAAGAAGAGTATATAATTAGATAGAAGTATATATAATTAGCCAGATCTTTTGAACTTTGAAGCTAGATATTGCCACATTAGCTAACAAAAAATGTTTTCTCCAAAGAACAAGTCAATTTATTTAATAAAAGTCTCATCACTCATGCTAAAAATTGAGATAAAAGCTTTTTTTTTTTTTTTTTTTTTCATTATTGGCATCTAACATGAGTTATCAAGGGATATTACAAAATTACTTTCATATGTACATTATTAGCAGAGGTATCAAACCCACAAAATAAATTTTATATATATATATATATATATATATATTTGTTAGGTTCAAGTTATCCTTTAAATAATTTTGATAACGTTATAATATTTGATAAATATTTTTTATAAGATGTGTACCTTGGCAAATTCTGATGGATTATATTTTCTCTTTATGCCTTTTATGCTTACAAAATTTTAAGATGATAAGAAATTAATCTCTTTCCCTCATTATACTCTATATATATATATATATATACACATATATTAATAAGTAAAATTAAGAGAAAAGCCAATTTGATTTTAATTGGATTCTCAATTTTGCTCCACGTGTCTAATATAATTTTTAATTTTTATGCCAAGTAAATTATTGAATATAAAAATCGAAAAGTCCAAATCCAATTAGATTTTGCGCCACGTGCTTATCTAATTTTTTAAAATTTTTGTGACAAATAAATTATTATGTGTAAATTAAAACTGAAGAGCTTAAATTCAATTAAATTCTAAATTTTATATATATATGATATTTTAGAGATATAGGGTTTAAAAAATATATAACGTGTAATTGTAATTATTTTTAAATGTACTTATATATATGCATGGAAGTTACACACTAGTTATGATAATGATTGAGTTAAAAAAAATAAATTATTGTATTGTCTGAGATTGACTGAAATTGAAGCCTTTATATCTTCTCCCACTCCACTCATTTGTGAAAATTAGCTGGCATGGGCCTGCCACTAATTAATTATTGCTGATTAGAAATGAGTTAAGTGGTTTCCATTAGTTTAATGTTTATTGTCACCTTCGAATTTAGCTTATTTTTGTCGCTTCAAAATAATAAGACACTATTTTTTGCAAGTATCGTTAAAGACACCTCTCATAATTATTGCCGTTGAACTTTACTGTGATGCAAAGTTCAAAACAGTCAGCTTTCTGAACCCACACTTGCCTAACTAATTTTGACTTTGAAGGTTGAATCTTTAATAGTTGCAAAAGATTATTAGGGTTTGATTCAATGTAAATTGAATTTCGAGTGTAAAATGAATGCAGGAAAAATTGAATTTCTGTAAAAAAAATGAAATTCGGGTGTTTGGTTGTGCAATGAAAAATAATCCGAAAAATGATCTTCGGTGTTTGGTAACATTCTAAAACTGCTATTTTCTTACAAATTTTTCACATTTTCTCAGTCATTTTCTCAGCATTCAAACAAATTTTATTACGGAAAATTTCAATATAGACACTTAATACAACAAAAAATCAAAATAAAAACATTGAGTAGGAGGAAGAAAGAGTGAGATCGGAGGAAGAAAGAGTGAGATCGGAGGGAGAAAGAGTGATAAATTGAGGGAAAGAGAGATCAGGGTGGATGGAGGATGGCAGCGCCGATGAGCTTTAGGTGGATCTAGATGGCGGTCGAGAACGAGAACGAGAACGGCCGCACCGATGAGCTTTGGGTGGATCTAGATGGCGGTCAAGAACAAGAACAATGGCAAGAATGAGAACGAGAACGAAAACGGCGACGCTGATAAGTTTTAGGTCGAGAACGAGATCGATTTTCGGTGGATCAGTCTTGGATGGTGACGATCTAGATGGCGACGCTGATGAGCTTCTAACAGCGACTATGATGGCGACTCCAATCTTGGGTGGTGACGATCTGGATGGCATCACCGATGAGCTTTTAGCGACAACTCTCTCTCTCTCTCTCTCCACTTTTTCAGTCTGTAAAATGTTGTTTGAAGGTAAAACAACTATGGAAATGGTTTTACGGGTGCGAGGGGTTTGAAGGTAAAACAACTATGGAAATGGTTTTACGGGTGTGAGGGGGTATTTTACGGTCAAAGTGTAAAATATTTTCAGTTTGACCATATTTTCAGTTGGTGCCAAACACACACAATGGTGTAAAATGCTTTCCGGAATTGGTTTTCATGTTAAACAAACGCAGCCTAAAATGTTGATGAGTTTGAACTTTTGGATCCAAAAATGAAAGGCCTGAACATTTTCTTGATGCATACAGATCTTGACAGGAGACAATGTCCTATCATTTCTGCTTTCTGAAAGAACATGATGCTCAAAAATCAAAATTATTTTATTATGTGAAAGTAATGTGAACTTTGGACCATATGCCATTCTGGATGTTTCTTTTTCAATTTTCATTGGTATCTTATCAGTTCCAAGTGTCAACTTCAAGGTCACTCTGTACATCAATAAAACACGTAATATATATATTAAAAAAAAAACACTTAATGGCAAAAAAAACAGTGAGAAAATGAAAGAAAGTTGATTGGTTGTTGCCTTACTGTTAGAATTATTGATGATTTTCTATCAATATAGTTTAGTGATGGAATCTGGACTATGATTGGTTCTGGAATCTGGTTGTCTGCCCTTTTTCTTTCTAATTTGATTAATTTCTGGGCAAAGAGTAAATAGGCTTAATTTTAAAACTATATAGCAAAAAATCTTTATTTTCAAAGTATTTAGCAAAATGGCTCCTAAAACTTTTGTGTAAAATTTAATATCCTCAAAATCGAGTTTTATGTGTATTTTAAAGTAGAACTTGATATTAAATATACTAATGTTGAGTTCAATCCACTTATAACTCAATTTTGTTAAAATCAAGTTTAAAAAACAGTGATATTTTGCTAAATATTTTGGAAAGAGTAGTATTTTGCTACATAATTTTAAAATTAAGGGTATTTACCCATTTTTTCCTAATTTCCAATACTATACGACAAACCTGTTCGGTTTTGTCTAGTTTATAAGTCACTTTATTTTTAACACTATTGTAAGTAGAATTTTTTTAAGTTTTATTTTAGTCAGGTATAACTCAACTTATTTTTTAAGTAAAATACACAAATGAAAATAAATTACCCCAAACTCACAGCTTAATCACAACCTGCATTTAAGAACATTCTAGCTGATTATTCTTACGAAATTTTCCAAAAATCTATTAAAATGCTTTTGTTTACTATTTTATTATATAAAGTAAAAATAAATAAAAGCAAAAAGCACATCTACTTACTTTCAGAAACTTTTTTCATAATGATTTTTTTTAATTGATAAGTAAGTTTTGACTATAAATGATGATTAAACTAATAATTTATCTTCGTTTCCTAACTTGATCTCAATTTTAATTTCCTATTGGTTTTATGAATGTAGACTAGTGCAAGAATATTCATGATAGAAAAATCTAACCCAATCCATAAGAAAGCTAACCTAAAACCCTAGGTTTAGGGAGTGCGTAGTACGTACATCTCTTGGTTTCAAAAGAAAAGAAGTAAATCCACCTTACCTAATTGCACAATCTTTCTTCCTTTTTTTTTTTTTTTTTTTTTTTTGTTAAACATGGATTATATTAATCATTAATAGTACTATCCTGACGAAAACAAGTGAAAAAAATAGAAGAGTTATTAAAGTTCAAAGCCTATTTTTGCTAGTGTCGGCAGCTTTGTTGGTCTCCCTGTAATAGCGTAGGAGACGAACCTCTTGAAAAGCTTGGAGCATGGCCAATTGCAATCAGCCACCAATGGTTGTGTTAGTCTATTAGTGCTAGGATACTATCTTTCTCCACCAATGTCTCCTTGTAGCAGCCTTCAATCTTTCTTTTCTTTCTTGTTTGAAAGTAGAAATGTAGTTAGGAATACCATATACTGGATGAGCAAAGTGGTCTACCTAATAGTAAATTTTCCGTTTGTGTGGTCTAGCGGAGAGACATATACCCAAAAATACATTGCTTAGTGGTATAAATTATTCGATGGTTGGGAGTGAAGGGGTTTTGAATCTTAGATGTTTTTTAATCTTAAATTACTCAATGACATTGTACTTGATCACAAATCCGAAGTAATATATGTAATATGCTAATAGAAAACTCATTGACTGGATCGCTATATATTTGTTACTTAGAAATACTAATGAATTGCTTAGTTGCATTTTTAGATAATAGTATTTATTTATTTTCTTTTTAAACTTAAATAGAAAATTTTCTCTAGTTTTATTTTCCCTAAACTGGGAAAAAAAAAAAGCTTAAAAGCTTACAAAAACACCATTCCTCTTATCAAAGAATGATTTTAAAAAAGTTGTAAAGCTACATATTGTCCAATAAAGTAAGAAATATTGTGTAGCTGATTTTATTGTTAGAAATAACTTTTAGGACGCTTCCTCTCCCTTTAAGTTTGAGCTAAAGAAAAAAGTTTTATTTCTCAAACAAAGGTTTAAGGCTAAAGAAAAAAAAAAGGTTTGTGGCTAAAGAATCAAAATGGAATTAATTATTGAGAGTTGCTCGTGTGTCTTTACCCGTTACTATTCCTTTCTTAATAAAGGCAAAGCAAAGAAAAAAGTCATTTATTTTTATTTTTTATTAAAAGAAGAAGTTTCTCTATTGATACTTTCTAATATAATTTGAAAAGGAGGTCATAACTTATAACTCATTAGAGTCGTTTTTATCTAATTTCTAGATCAAAATGTCTATTGCCATAACAAAATAAGTGACACAATTTTTGTCACAACTCGTCTATGTGATGATTAGTGAGTAGTAAAGTTATTGACTTACCACTTTTTCTCTACAATTCAAAACTCGTCATATACAAGC
This sequence comes from Quercus lobata, assembly GCF_001633185.2. NCBI lineage: Eukaryota > Viridiplantae > Streptophyta > Magnoliopsida > Fagales > Fagaceae > Quercus > Quercus lobata. The sequence continues at coordinate 37,564,770 of NC_044915.1, forward strand.
GAGTTTTGACAAAAGTTGTGTCAATAGACTTTTGTTTTTACATTAATCATCAATGACCTATATTGAGTGAAATTGATAGTCAAGATTAAGATTTAGACTAATGGGTTCTAGATTTAGGGTTCAATCTCCGCCTACACAAAAAACTAATTAGTGTCATAGTCTAATGATGAAGAGCTATCATCAGGAGTGGACGTCATATGTTAAAACTCTCTCTAAAAAAAAAGACTAGTGAGTTCTAGTTAACTTAATTGGTAAAGTCTTTTGTCGTCGAATTCCCACCTATATCAAAAACCAATTGATATCTTAGTCTAATGATAAAAACTAAAAACCTTAGATTCCCATTGACACCAAAAACCAATTAGTTTCTTAATCTAATGATAAAGAGTAATAATCAGAGCATCAAACATGCACCATAAATTAAAATTCTTTATATTAAAAAAAAAAAAAAAGGATCTAGACTACCGTATGTCCTCATTCAAAGCAAATAGAACACGGTTGGAATGTTGGACGCATCTAAAAACTAGAGAGCACACACTATGGAATGAAAATTATCATTAAGGAAAAATCAAATTACAACTGTAGGAAAGTAAGAGGTTCAATTCCCACTGACACCGACCAATTGATGTCTTAGTCTAATGATGAAGACTTTTTTTTTTTTTTTTCAAGAATCCTAATGATGAAGACTTTAGTTTCTCATTGACACCAAAAACCAATTGGTTTTTTAGTGAGCAATAATCAAAGCATCAAACACGCACCATAAATTAAAATTCTTTATTAAAAAAAAAATTAGGATCTAGACTACCATATGTCCTCATTCAAAGCAAATAGGACACAGTTGGAATGTTGGACACGTCTAAAAACTAGAGAATACACACTATGGACACTCTAAAAAATATATGTGTGTGTATGTATATATTATGTTCTATGGAATGAAAATTATCATTAAGAAAGAAACAATTACAACTATAGGAAAGTAAGAATCTCTTCAACTGTCAAGAGCATTGTAGCTTGATTGACAATCAAGATTAAGATCTAGACTAATAGATTCCAGTTAATTCAATTGGTAAAGTCTTTTGTCATTGAATAAGAAATCTAAGATTCGATTCCCATCGAGAAAGACCAATTGATGTCTTAGTCTAATAATAAAAACTTTAGATTCCCATTGACACCAAAAACTAATTAGATTCTTAATCTAATGATAAAGAGCAATAATCAAAAACATCAATCATACACCATAAATTAAAATTATTTATATATATAAAATTAGGAGCTATTTTTACAAACATTTTATTGAGAGAATAATAAAACAATAAATATTGTTGATGTGATGGGTGATTATTGGTAAATAAAAAAGTGATATTAATAGTGAGCCTAGATGAAAACCAATAAGAGATTGGTCACGTTAACATTTTGTAAAAATATTATAAAATAGTTTATGACGATAGTATTACTTTTTCTATTATTATTTATTAATAATTTTTCTAAGGGTATCCGTTAACATGGCCCAAGAAAAAAACATATTACAACAATAAGAAAGTAAGATTCTCTTCGACTGTCAAAAGCGTAATAGCTTGATTGGTTAACAATAAGAAAGTAAGATTCTCTTCGACTGTCAAAAGCGTAATAGCTTGATTGGTTAACATATTTTAGTAGTTTCAACATAGACATTTAAGTTGAAATCTTTTCTTCCGACTATTGAATTATAATAAGAATTTAGATTATTTATAATTTTTAGGGTACTCACGGAGTATTTTTAATCTTAATCATTTGCTTTATAATAAATGGTTGAAATGATGCCCCATCATTAATTTATTAAAAAAAGTCCTTCAACTAGCCACTTTAGAAAGCCAGATTTATCACTATCTCTCTCCTCTGTTCTCACTACCATGCTGGAATAAAGAATCCATATTTCTTATGGTCTCTGCGTTATCAGCTAGCTTCCATATTTCTAATGGCGGAAGCTCTAGAAACTCTCTCATACAAAGTGAAACTGGGCATTTTGCAAACTTTTTCTCTTCTAAGGTTTTCAGTGCTAGATTTGTTAACAAAGTTTGGTGCCCCACCCCCCACGGCGTCCTTGGTTGCTTTGTGGTTGATAATGTTAAAGTTGTCCTTTTCGCAGGCTCTACTTTGAACTTATCTTTTCCATGACCAGGTACCTTTCCCATTGTAAAAAAGTAAAACAAACAAAAAGTACTTTTCCCATGGGTGCCAAGGAAAACGCCATTTTGGTTACAATGGGAAAAGTAAATCACAATTTTTCCCATTAGTTTTGTTTTGCAATCTTTATTTGGGTTTGCAAGTCTTGCTTTGCAATCTCTATTCATTCTAATGCCGGAATAGAAAACCCAGATGTGGTTTATTCCCTTATATGGGATCATGAAACACCATGGTGCCGACGGTGAGAATATAGACGAGAGAGATGGTGGTAGAGATTTGGGTTTTCTATTTTTATTTTTATTTTTATTTTTGAAAAACTAAAATTAATTAATAAATTAAAATATGATGTGTTGATTTCTTTTTCTTAATAACTGATTTATCATCACATTTTAAGAATATTTTAATGAATTTATGATATGGCATCATTCGAACTATTAATTATAAATATATATATTAAAAAAAAAGGTCAAGACTAAAAGAATTTTATGTAACAAATTACTCAAGAACTCTAGAAAGTCCTATTCTTATAGTAAAATAAAAGAAAAAAAAATTAAGGACAAATATTTCTCACTCTTTAGGCATAATGATCCATTTGATTATATTTTGGGCAACTAATTAAATTACCTTCGCGTTCGCAAAAGGACCCCTTTCGCACGAAAAAGTATACCATGCATCAGTGCATGCATCCACCCACATTGAATACATGGTTTATTTTCTCCTTTCACACAGTTCACTTAATGTACACATGTTCTGTCATTCAACTGCGTTCTGTTCATCCCAAAAGTTTGTAGGCATAAAAAGATAAAACTTCCCCTCTATTATTAGAGCACTATTTCTTTCTTTTTTGAATGGGAGTAGAATTATTAGAGCACTTGGACCTGATTAAAGCAGTGAACTGTGAAAGGCAGCATTTACACTAATAAATAAATATGAACAGGTACAAAGTTCATCACTATCAAAAGCAGTAGCCAACATTCATAAAAGAATTGAAGTATGCTCAACTTATTGCTATTTTTTGGAATTGCACCAAACATTTACGGCTGTGTTCATATGGGTGGGGCACGACCGACAGGTCAACCTAAGGTAGTCCCATCAGCTTGCTGGAGCAAGCTTCTTTATTTTTTAAATTGAATCATTAGCTGGAAAAAAATAAATGATAAATGAGAGAGGCTAATGTAAGGGCTTCCTAAGAATATCTTCGGCAGATTTATCAAATTTTTGTACTGTTTGGAGAATGAACAGTGATTTTTACCTTTATCTATCCACTTTTTCAAATACACATTCCAACAGATTCTCTATCTCATTCTCTATCTCATTTAAATATTATTTTTTTCATTCATTATTTATTTTTTTTAACAACTATACACCTTCTAACATTTTTTTATTTAACACATAATTATTATAATAGAAAAAATGTATTTGAAGAATGAACAGTAGCCCATCAGACTTGATGGGCTACTGTTCATTAGCCAAAAAAAAAATCCAGTTATACCGAAGTTACTGGAGCATATACAGTACACAAAATCTCCAAATTTTTAGCTAATAAAGCCGGATACCGATGCTCTTGGAGATGCTCTAAGCTTCTTTTACATCCAAAAAAACTACAAACATAATTATAATTATAATTTTTACCAAAAATTACTTCGTGATCAAGTTGTGAGTGATGGAGTAAAAGTAGTGGGTTCATATGGATTTACAACTCCACCGCTCACAACTTACCATGTGAACAAGTTGTGGCAAAATTATGATTCTAGCACTACTGATTTACATAAGCTTCAAGATGGTTTTAGTCAAATTTAGTAAAAAATATATATCATTTTTGCTATTTTATCAAGCATATACCTACATCAAAATTAAAATTTTAATATTTATTTCTCTGCTCTATGTAATTTTTTTTTCTCTCCCATCTTTACTTTATTTCTCTACTCATTTTAGCCCAAAGAGAGAAAGCCATCACAACTCGCATTGCCAATTGATACAACCGAAGGATTTTAGAACACAAAGCCATTAGGCAAAAAGACAAAGCCATTGTCACTCATAATAGCCAAATCCATAAACTACAAACCAAAGTCGTCGCATAAAATAGACAGCCTATATCAAACCATGAACATAAACCAAATCCATAAACCAACACAAATCCATATCAAACACAACCCAACCACCCGACTCAAATCTGGAAATGGAGCCATCGCACAACCACCTGATTGATTTGAAGAAAGAGGTAGGGATGACACTCACATAGCCATCAATAATGGTAGTGACGAAAGGTGGAGATTTGTTTAAGGAGGAACTCGACAATGGAGGTTTGATTCGAAGGAAGAGAGAGAGAGAGAGAGATGAATATAAATTGGGGGTAAATTGGTTTGTTGATGAACAATGTCTCAATACACTTACTAAGACACTATTCATTTGTAAATTTTTGGGACAAAATATTGAGAGTAAATGTATGAGAGTTTTAGGGGACTATAGCTATTTTTTTTGTTTAAAAGTTAGTTTAGTGAGATTGATGCTAGTGCCCTCAACATTAGATCTTACTTTTATTTATTTTTATTCTTCTATAAAGACTCATTGGACCTTTAGCCAACTCATATATTACCACTCAGAGTCATGGTCTAGTTCTTAGGGTCTTGGTACGAGGGAGGTTCTAAATCCAAACCTTTGGGGCGATGGCATGATTTTTAGTTCAATTTAATAACTATTACCATTTACGTATCACTTGAAACTACTGATATTTTGGGTAAAACTGAAGTCAAGCTATAAGCCTATAACTTCACCTAGCAAAGGGTATGCCTTTTTCCCCCCTTTGTCCAAGGCTCTAAGCCTATCAACCATTAGTTCTTCAACTAAAAATGAATTATTATAATTATGCTTAAATGAGTTGTCACCACTAATTGTCCCTCTCGCTTACTTATTTATTGATGACATAGTTATTGATTTTTAATTTTTTAGAAATTTTGCAAGTATGGAGAATATAAGAAAAATATATAATCCAATGGCAAATTTATCAAAATTTACCTCTAATAAAAATATATTGAGTAAGGTTGTAACATAAGGACAACTAATTTTGTAACTAAATTTTATCAAAATAAAAATAACAAAACCTTGTTTGTACAACTTGAATGCTTATTTGGAAAAATGAGTTCATCTTTTGACAGATCGATATTTACATATAACTAAAGCATTCATTTCATTTTTAATCCTTATCAAAATATAAAACATTTTCTTCCTCTCACAATATGGCCTTTCCTTTTTCTTAAAAAAAAAAATACCAAAACCAAAATGGGCCGACGGTTGGGAGGGTTCAACCAACAGTTGGTTGAGTTTTTTTCTAAAGAAGAACGTTGAAATTTTCGTATCATTAGCCCAGCTCATTTTCTTTATGGGCCTTCGTCATTATCAATTGTTGTTTTCTACCTCAATTGCTTTCACTTGAGTTTCTAGAAATAACTAAATAGATTATATATATATATATATATATACATTATTTTTTTGAGAATGATATAAATAATATTCCAAACTGAGTTTTTATAGGAAAAAAAAAGAGTGATAGATTTAAACAAATAATTTATACTTCACATATGAATCATATGATATAGCTCTCACATCTCAACTGAATGTTAGCACGCTTAGAAATCATGCAAGTTGCTCTATCCACCAGAATGAGCTCACACGCGTTGGCTCATCATGCATGCACACCCTCTCGCCTCTAATTTTGCTGCAATGGCTCATACGTCCCACAAACTCTTAGTATTAAGGACAACACTATATATGTGCATACTCCTTTATTGGGATCCACACTAAACCTAAGTATTATCAAGCTACTTTGATTGCATGAGCTACAAATTAATTACATAATCATAACAGCTCAGATAATACTTTCTTCTGAATTGAGCTTGTTAACTTTCTTACAATACGTAGTAGGAAGGCTAAAAGGCAACGGGGAATCTAGTGGTAAGCTCTAATCTTTGATTTCATCTTTTGTTATCTATCCATAATAATTCAATTTATTGTATTTATTTTAGATGTTTTACCTTAGCAAGTGTTGTGTTGTGTTCTTTGTAAGGGTGCAGTTGCATTTCTACTGAGGAAAGTCATGGGAACAAATAATGTGGTCTTGTGGAGTCTCATTTTCATGGTTTTGGGGCTCTTTAGCTACACACTAGTTGAAGCTAACAGAGAAGGAAGGTTTTGGAGTGGTGAGAGATATGGATTAGGCCATGTGCTACATAGTAGGTTGAGTGAAGGGGCTGGCCATCTAGGGCTAACTGCTAGTGGTTATAATGGAGGAAGTGGTGGAGGGGGTGGGATTGGGTCGGGTTATGGTGGCAATGGGGGTGGAGGAGTTGGTGGTGGTGGTGGTGGTTTTGGTTCTGGAAGTGGTGGTGGCAGCGGAGGCTTTGGTGGTGGTGGGGGCTCAGGCAATGGAGGGTTTGGTTCAGGTGGTGGTAGCGGTGGAGGGTTTGGTTCGGGTATTGGTGGTGGAGGGTATGGTACAGGTGATGGTAGTGGTGGTGGGTTTGGTAGTGGAGGGGGCAAGGGTGGCTATGGTTCAGGTGGGGGAGGTGGTGGAGGGGGTGGTGGTGGCTTCGAGCCTGGGTATGGTCAGGGTGGTAGTGGTGGTGGAAGTGGATTTGGCTCAAGCTCAGACTCAGGCTCAGGATATCAAGGATATGTTACTAGCACAAGTTCTGGTGGGAGCTCATACTTGCCTCCAAAAAAGACTTAACTGAATTTAGTAGTGTTGTTTAAAGCTATAATAAGGATGAATGATTTCTCCAAGTTTTAATGCTTTAAACCTCAGAACTTAAGAGGGAACCCAAAAAAATGTAGCAATTATGTGTCTTTTTAGTTTACCTCCTAGGTTTGATATGAAACTTGAGCTATAGTATGTAATAAACCAAGTAATTGACTATTATTTTGCTAAAATCATGGATGGAAAATCTTATTTTTATTTTTAAATTCTGCAAAAGTCAATAATTTGGTGCTTGGAAATTTTTCAACTGATTGTCAAAAATCATTTGTTGTATTAGAATTTAGAACATCCAACCCAAAAGCAGCTTAAGCATGATGAGGAATCAATACCTAACAAACGTGAAACTCACGAAAAATTTGGAAAAAGTTGTCTGGGAAACTCATAGTATCATCAGCCAAAGATGGTCCTAAACTTTTTGGGTCATGCTAATGAGTGCCCTTAAGGTATTGATTAACAATCCAATTAAAGAAAATTTTTATGGGGGAAAAAAAAAAAAGTAGCAATTATGTGGTTTTTTAGTTTACCTCCTAAGTTTGATATGAAGCTTGAGCTATATCATGTAATAAACCAAGTAATTGACTATTATTTTGCTAAAATCATGGATGGAAAATCTTATTTTTATTTTTAAATTTTGCAAAAGTCAATAATTTGGTGCTTGGAAATTTTTCAACTGGTTGTCAAAAATCACTTGTTGTATTAGAATTTAGAACATCCAACCCAAAAGCAACTTAAGCAATTATGAGAAGGAATCAATACCTAACAAACGAAAAACTCGCTAAAAATTTGGAAAAAGTTGTCTGGGAAACTCATAGTATCATCCGGCAAAGATGGTCCTAAGCCTTTTGGGTCATGCTAACGAGTGCTCTTAGGGTATTGATTAACAATCCAATTAAAGAAAATTTTTACGGGAAAAGAAAAAAAAAAAAAGTAGCAATCATGTGTTTTTTTAGTTTACCTCCTAAGTTTGATATGAAGCTTGAGCTATATCATGTAATAAACCAAGTAATTGACTATTGTTTTGCTAAAATCATGGATGGAAAATCTTATTTTTATTTTTAAATTATGCAAAAGTCAATAATTTGGTGCTTGGAAATTTTTCAACTGGTTGTCAAAAATCATTTGTTGTATTAGAATTTAGAACATCCAACCCAAAAGCAACTTAAGCAATTATGAGAAGGAATCAATACCTAACAAATGTAAAACTCACTAAAAATTTGGAAAAAGTTGTCTGGGAAACTCATAGTATTATCTGCCAAAGATGGTCCTAAGCCTTTTGGGTCATGCTAACGAATGCCCTTAGAGCATTGGTTAACAATCCAATTAAATGAAGTTTTTATGGGGAAAAAAAATAATTAATATTTTGACAACTTTTTACATTCTCCAAAAAAGTAATGTCAAAATTTTCCTAAAATAGATTGTTAACCAATGCCCCAAGTGTACTAGTTAGCATTTTCCTTCTTTTAATGCTCTACTTATGGTTCATGTACAAAAAGGGTGATTACGCTAGAAGCCTAGAAGACTAGGAAAGGAAACTACTATTCTATTGAGATAACATGAATAACTGATATTGAAAATAACAGTTTCATTGACTTCTCAAAGGATTTAGCCTGTTTCCAGCCTAACATTGGAAATTGCCAAATTATAGCAACCTTTTCCGGTCTTCTCAACAAGGAACTTGTATTGATAACCCACTTTGCAATCAAATACTATCAAGAACACAAGTTCTGTTTCATGGCCCAAAAGCCATTGAGATAATAGGGACACTTTAATTTAACCAACTAGTTCACCCTTCCCAAAAGTCTAAACGTGAGGGGCACTTTCAATTGCATGAGAATGAATTTTAGATTATCAAGTTTGACAAAAGCAAATATTCTCTTTTTGGTGCAACTATCTTAGACACATTTGCAACGCCCCTTGGACATTCCTTTACGTAATTCCAACCACCATCAAGTGATGCCAATGTCAAGCATAAAAACTTTGAAACGCAGCAATCAAAACAAAAAGGCAAACAATGTAGGGAAAATCAGACAAGGAAAAACTTCCACGTAAAATCAATATATTATCTTGAACCGCCAGGTAATAAATTTTGGGATTCGCAGCTGAATTATATATTATTCACACCCATATTCACAATACATACATAGCAAGTTTTTACAACACAACATCATGATGATCTTAGGACAGATTAAATGATAGTATAAACAGCACAAGAAGTTCTTATACTTGTAGCACATTTAAACTTGGTGATAAGAATCAGTCCTGCTGCTAGTCAAGCAAATCCAGGAGAATAGCCCCTGTGGTTGGGGAGATCAATAAACAGAGCAATTCTTTCATTCTTTCGCCTGAAAATTTTCACACTAGACTGTGTTATATATAGTTTTTTCCAATGATTTGGATTCCTAAATAACTATCATGACATATCAACAAAGGTCAGAAACTGGGTGATTAGATATTATGGGAAAACTTTTAGATCTAACCCAAAGGGACGCATCAAAGCAAACTTGATGCTGGGAGGAATTAAAAGTATCAAATATGAGCAGAAAACTGCAGGGCTAAAAATGCCAGAAAAGTCAAGAAAACAATTGAGAAAAGCTTATAGGCTTAAAACATATGAGCAAAACTTCTAGACCCTTCCTATTTGAACCAATTCAATCCAAAGAAACATTCAGATTAATCAGTAACTCAATAGTTAAATGATTGGCAGTCCTTCCTTTAGTTCATTTATCAGCCAAAAATGTACATCAGGACCAAGTTTCAAAACAAGCACAACAAACATAAAATCTATAGTGCTTTTAATATTATTGTTCACTCTCTAGACAATGCCAATGCATAAGGCATCTTCTATTATTCAACATAGAAAGCCAAATAAAAGCTGATATAACTTATCCTCCCATATTGTCAATACAAAGGTTCACTACATAGAAGGTTAAGTTCCTTTGCCTTTGATCGGAGGTAATTTCTAAAGTGTCAAGTGTTAAGACATAGAAGGTGAGAAAGGAGAATCTTAAAATGCTTCTTCTATTATTCATGTACAAAATAGCTGAAGGTACCAGGAAGCACCACCATAAGTTATAAATCATGAAAAAAATTTAAATAATCAAAGCTTTGATTAGAACAAACTTCAGTCATATTTATGGGCTTTGTTATAATTTTAATTTTATGAATGTATTGACATAAATGAATTAATTGAGTTCATTAACGCGACATGAGTTAATATCAGAGCACTGATTCTCTGAAACAATGTATGGCTAGTGCTCTACAAAGCAAGATAGAAGTTTCTTTTACAAATAGGAAGACTCAAGATCTAGAAGCAGTAGAAAGCATCTAAAGCTATCATATTGTTCATAGTACAATCAACATTAAGAAATGTATATCAAGAGTGGTGAGGAATAGGAAAATTTAGAGAATAACAAATATAGCACAGTTTATGGGATTTCAAACGTGAAGAAAATAAAGTAGAAGCTGCTCTAATTTTCTTACAACTTTTATTTCAGTGTTATTTTCCTTTTACTTCTTTTCTAACCACACAATCATTTTAATTACTGAAATATTGAAATCCACAACACTTCAAAAGGTTCTAAGTATCACTAAAAAAAAAGGTTCTAAGTGATGAGGTTGGAATCATGGATTTGGACTGCAACTGCAATATATTTTAGGAGGTTCCTATAATATTGCTTTGTTTCTTGAAGGTTTTTAGAAATTTTTTATGTACATTGTGATTCAGTATTAACATAGTTAGCACCTAAACTGGTTCTTTTTATGAGGTACTTTTCTTTTTACCTCCTCTCTAGCAACAAAAGCATAAAGAATCCAGTCTCCACCCTCTGTGTTGTAAAATGAACTTCTGCAAATTATCTACTCCACAAAACCTCGTGGCCTAATGGTACTTTGAGATAATTAAACAGAGGGATAGGTAAATTAAATGTGAACAATTTTATTATCATACCTTGTCCTCCAAGTTTGAGCCTCCAGTCTGATCAGCTTCCTCAGCTCCACTCTTCTGTTCTGGTTTCCTGCAAGGAAGAGGCATGTGCAAGAAAAGTGAAACACAATAAACAAAGATAAGATATTTTAGACAGATGGAGGCATAAATTCTATTAGTCTACCTCTCATCTATATAATCTGTATAATTAGGTTGATGCTGTGAAAATGTGCTAGCATCAGGAGCAACTTTACTGGATATTTCAGCTTCTGACGATTCAGCAACAGTACTGGATACTACTGCTTCTGAGGAATCAGCTTTAATGCCTCCCTGTATAAAAAATTATGTCCAAATAACTTGAGCCAAACATTCTGTCATTGAAGAATCCAGAAAGACACAGTGATCAAAAAGCAAAAGACTTACAGCAAATTTGTCTTCTGTCCACCCAGGAACTCTATCTGAGAGAAGGTCGATATACTGCTCCATTGCCACCTCTGGACTCATGTTCCCCAGCTTTTGCCAAGCATTCCTTGCACAACGTAACCAGTGCCCTCGATCACTCACACATAGCAGCTTTCAACCCTGTTATTATGACTAGCAATCAAGCTATACCGTGTAATTTGGTATAGGGTAGTCCCTAGAGTGTTCTCCACATTCAGATTTTTTCTAAGTTTGAAAAAGTTTTCTGGTAAAAAGATTTTACAAGTGTTATTGTGTAAGGTCTATTTTTGAGCACCTAAGGAAGTGTATCTAATCTTGTGCAATTTACTTGGGATTGGGAACATAACTGGTAAGAAATTCAAAGAGAGGAAAAGAATTTGAAGGTCTGAGAAAATATTGACTGGGTAAGGATTCTTGGGAAGGAATGCATAGAACTAACCTCAAACAATGAGACATCTCAGACTAGGTAAATCCTTTAACCCTTCCCCCTCTTACTAAGTGGTTGTGAATGCTGTAAGGCCATTACATATTCTCGAACTCACCAATCGAATACCTAAAGCCACTATGAACTAAAATACTAACATTTCTAATTTTAGCTTCGCGGCGTCAAGAACTAAAGTTTATCAAGCTAATTGCAGATTTTGAAGTTTTCTTATGTATCTCAATTCTTAAACCTCAAATGGGTGATCATCACTAAAGTTTATCTCCCTAATGCAATAATTCTATATGCGAATTGAGAATTATTCAACTCAATCTTAACCTCAGTCAAGCAATATCTATTGATTAAAACAATTCAACAAACAAAAATACAAAATAAACATCAAAAACCAACTCGAATCCAATTTTTTTTTTTTTTTTTTTTTAAATAAAGAATTAGAAAGTTTGGGAAATTAAATTTAGTACCACTTGGCGCGAGCAGAGAGCTTGAGAGGCATAGGCTGAGATTCACGACAAGGACCTTCGGTAGCAACTTTGTGAAGCCCATACAATTCCAATTGCACATCACTCCCTACATTCACCAACCTATCTTCCTTGTCCCCTGATTCCACGACGAACTTTGCTGCCGTCGCAAAAGCTTTTTCCAACTCGCTCCTCTCTATTCCTTCCCAATCATCTTCCTCTTCGCTACAATCAAACCTCGTCTCCTCAGAAATTTCTGCAACTACTTCCTTCTCCGTTAACGATTCTTCAACCTCCTCTTTCTTCTCCAAGCTCTCTTTTACGATCTCTACCTCCGTTAACTTCTCCGGCAATTCAACGACCTGAGGCTCTTCTTCCAAAACTCGCTCCGGTGACTTTTCCAGCAGTTCAGGAATTTGATCACCAGAAACTGTCTGAATTTCCACGATCTCCTCGGACTGAAGGTGAAGAGGTCGTTCAGCTTTGAATTCTTCGACCTGTTCTTCGAGGGATTCATGGAGCTTCGTCTCGCTTTGGAAACTCTGAACAGTCGAGAACTGAATATCCTCCATGACAATCTCTTGAGCAACATTTGGAGTCGATTTCGCCGGCGAGTCGTGATCAGAGCCACCAGACATAGCCATGGAAACGAGCTTAGCTACGACGAGAGAGAGGATGAGAGTGAGAGAGGCTGTAACCAAGAGCTCCTGCACTAGCTCCATGGGGTTCAAACTCCGAAGAAAGATAACAAACAGAGAGAGAGTCAGAGATATGTTGAGACTGAAAAGAAAGTGCGTTGTCAATCAAAGAGTTATACAATGGAAAATATAACGATGAAGAAAGGAAGAAAGGAAAAGGTGGAGGAGAAACAGAGAGAGAGAGGAAAGGATATTTGCAGAGAAGAGCAAAGCATATTCGAGCTATTTGCTTTGCTTTTGCAAAATTTATAAAGCCTCATGGGTCCCGCCGTCCCGTTATTCTTTTCTTCGCAACTTAATTACGTTGTGGAAGACTTGAAGTCGCGGAGGGGTGATGGTGTTGGTGTTGTCCACTTGATGGAGCAATGTAAGTGCCACAATTTGTGGGATAATTCACTCATGTAGTGAGTTATGGTTGGTGGAGGAGTGATGGTGGGTTCATATGGGTCACTTCTCTACCAATCACAACTTGTCATATGGACGAGTTGTGGCACTAATATTATCTACACTTGTTTAGAACTGTATTTAAACTACACTTATGCCCGTTCCAACTAGGAGTTCTCTTTTTTTCATAAAAAAAAAAAATAAATAAAGGGTTCGTACTTGTGGTCACTCACCCGCCCACGTGAACCCTACTAGCATATGGTGTGGGACTATTCGAGTAATAGTAGGTCAGTAACAGAGCCATAAAATATTTTTAGAAGAATCAAGCTAAATATACATATAAAAAAAATTAAATCCAAAGAATAACACACACATACATATATATATATATATATAATTTATTATTTATTGCTAATACTTGAAAAGCGTTTGTAATTTTGATTTAACGTGTGAAATTTTCTTACATAGTAATAAGTCTTTACATTTTTGCAACATATATAGGGTTGTCAATGACAACTCAGGACCCACTAGAACCAACTGACCTGGCGCTGCTTGAACCGAGACTAACTCGAACAGAGAAACATGCGGTTGGTGACGGGTCTCCAATAGCAAAACCTGAGGGGTGCGGGTCGAGCGGCAGTTTTGGGTTTCAAACTAGACGAAAACCGAATTGACTAAAGATGTCTCACCGAAAATACCATCCCCCTCTCTCTCTCTCTCAAATCCATTGAGATCCGTCGAGATCCGTCAAGATCTAGTCCAAATCTAGCGAGATCTTGTCAATATCCAATGAAATCTAGCAAAACATAATTAAATTACATATGGTATACATTTAAGTACACTTTAATTTAATGAGTTGTGTATGACATAAGAGTAATTAGAGGGAACAAAAAATGCATTAGTCAAATATATAAATACATTACATGTTTTTAGCAAAAATCTAAGGAGCCTTTATTTAAATTTAGGGATAATTACACATAAACCACTTGTGGTTTGGGCGAAAATCACGTTGCCTACCCGTGGTTTGAAAAGTGTCACTTAACCCACTTGAGGTATGTTCCGTTTGTTTTCTGTAACCCACCTCTGTTAAAATTAGGGGTAAATAGATATTTTTGCTCACATTTTATATCTCTCTCCTCCCAAAACAAAAAAAAAAAAAAAAAAAAAAAAAAGACACTAAAACAAGAGAAAATAAGATCAAAAGATGCTATTTGTAAGAATTTAGAAACTTGTCTCAAGAACTCCAATAAATCACAAACTATATTTTTGTAACACACTCAAAAGAAAATAACACAAGGAAAATTTTACTTATCAAGTTAACTTATTTTCTTTTCAATACATTAATTTATTCCTCACGCAGACACACAAACAGAGAGAAAGAGAAAGAGAGAGAATATCACAATGAGACACGAAAGGAGAGAACCCAACCCCTGAGCTTGAAATCGACCTCACCAACCTCACTCTGTTGTACGGTCTTTCACTCTCCGAGACACAAAAATTTATTCCTCACGCTCTTTCTGCCCCTCTCTCTCTCTATTCTGTCCATGTCTCTCTCATCTCTCACACTCCAGTTCAAATCGTCGGTAGTTTTGGGTCGTGGTGGCTTGGGTGATGACTGTGGAGGAGCACGAGTTGGCTGTGTTGGTTGGGTATGGGTTTTGAGGAGGAGCACAATGTTGGATTGGGTCTGGGTTTTGAGGAGGAGCATGACGTTGGGTTGGATCTGGGTTTTGCCAAACGTCGTCGTAATCGACTCTCCCATGTCAGCCAAGTCTATCTCGGTGGCAATGGCAATGGCAAAGGCGACGGCAGAGGCTAGAAGACTAACGGCGATGGCTTGAAGATTGGTCGTTTCTGGGTTTATATCGCGTGGGTCTTGGGTTTAGATCGATGTTTCTATGGTTTCTTGGTTTGATCGATGGTTTTATCATATGGGTTGTGGGTCTTAGGTTTGGTCGATGTTTCTGGGTTTTGACGATTGGTCTTGGGTCATGGTGTTTGATTGGCAGTGGTGGCTGGTGATTCAGCAGTGGGTTTGGCAGTGGCAATAGGTGTGGATCTTGGTGGTTGTTTGTGGTTCTGTGGGTTGGAAATTTTGTTGGAATTTTTGGGTTTGTGATGTGTTAATGCTGTAGTGGTAGTGGTAGGTGATTTGTGGGTGGTTGTGGTTCGGTGGTGGTGGCCGGTGTTGTGGTGTTTTGATTCTGTGGTATTTCAGTGGTAGTGGTGGTGATGGCTTTGGTGGGTTCTTCATGTTCTTCATGTTCAAAATTTGTGTGAATGGAGAGAGAGACAAATTCCAATTTTTGATCTTGTTCATTTTGCATTTTTGTTCTATTTTTTGTTTTGGGAGGAGAGAGATATAAAATGTGAGCAAAAATATCTATTTACCCCTAATTTTAACAGAGGTGGGTTACGGAAAACAAACGGAACATACCTCAAGTGGGTTAAGTGACACTTTTCAAACCACGGGTAGGCAACGTAATTTTCACCCAAACCACAAGTGAGTTATGTGTAATTATCCCTTAAATTTATGTCCAAAACAAGAGGGAGAGAAGATTTTTGAAAAGTCAAGGGCAGCCATAGCCCCCCTATCCTCGCCCCTTGTGGAGGTTACCACAACTCCTAGACTCATAAATGTATATTTCATCTTTTACATTATATGCTTAACTAATTGTACTAACATGTTTTATGAGAAAATTTTGGTTTGAGATTTCCTCCTTGACCTGTTATTAGAAAGTCTTGTAAATTTATTGGTTAAGAATATTAGTTCATAACATTAATTTGTTACGACTTAACGAAATACTTGGCTATGGGCTATAGATGAAAACTACTTTTAGAAATATTCATTATTTTTTCTTTATTACTTGCAGTAGATTATTTATGACAAAAGGTGTGGTACACAAGTTGTATCTGGACTTTTTTCAAATATAAAAATGCATTAATAAAGTAGTCGGTTGTGACCGAAAAATTATTGTGTACTCCTGAAGTACCATAAATACGTACTCCCTCCTCTCACATGAATGGTGAGTCTCACTAATTAAATTCATGGTGGAATCCATCATTCATGTGAGAGGAAGAAGTACACATTTATAATATTTCGAGAGTACCTAATAATTTTCCATTATGACCACTATATATAAAAATAAAAATAAAAAAAAATTACTTTTACAAAGATTCATTACTTTTTATTTACCGCTTTCGCGCTGTTATTTATTATAAAAAGTGTGGCACATTAGTCGTATCTAGTCTTTCTCAAATGTGAAAATGCATGGGTAGGTTTTTAGATGTTAACAAAGTGCTGTCCCCAAAATAAAAGAAATGTTATCAAAGAACATGTTTACCTTTTAAACCCAAGAATGTGAATCATGTGATGAATGCATTTGCGTGCATATTTCGCCCATGTGATATACGGCGGTAACTCTAAAGCAATAGCTCTTTAGACTTCTTAAGATTTTTTTTTTTTTTTTTTTTTGTGTGTGGCAATTGGCAAGTGCCAAGTGGCAACGTTACTCATAAGTGTTCATAGTAATGAATTAATGATGATGTTGTTGGTGGGTGAGAATAGATGATGAGGCTTCGAGTCATACATGCGACAACCTTTTTTATCTAAACAATAAACTTCATTAAATTCTCTCTCACCTTTTTCTTTTTCTTCATTTTTTTTGGGTAAAGAAATTAAAATCATTATAATTCTATTTCTCACTGTTCGAGGAGTGCAACGAGGAGGATTTTCTTTTTTATTTATGCAGATAGACACATCAGTAGCTCACATCTATTTTATCTAAATGAGAATATTTTAGGATTTTAATTAATTCAATTGGTAAAATTTTAATCTTTTAATAAGAAATATGGGATTCAATCTTCCTTATACCAAAATTTTCATCTACATCAAAAACTAATTAATATTTTGATCTGATAATAAATAACTATCATTAAGAGAAGATGTTATAAGTTGAAACTGTCTTAAAAAAATACTTAACAAAATAAATTACTTTCTATCCAAAAAAAAAACTAAATGGGAATATCTTCTTTTCTTTTTCTAAAAACAAAAAAAGTTCAAGCAATTCTAATATTCATGGTGCAACCCACTCAAGCAATCTACAGGTTACGTACTCTTCTGAAGTTAAGAATTGTGCTTATATTAGGTAAACAACTAAAATATGGTGATTAATTTATAGTTTGTGATATTCCAATTAGATAATGAAGGTAATTTGGTATCTCTATAGGCTTACTTCAAGCCTGGCCCTTTTGTTGTCTTTGGTCCTAACAATGACTTTATGTGTACAAATAGAGATGTCAACAGTCAACTACCCTGGGCGGGGGACATGTGGCGTGCATTGTGACCAGTGACTAATGATATTCCTCATATTGTGGATAAAGATTGAAACACTTAGGCACGTAAATCTGATGTGATATCCACGTGGGAGAAATGTTATATATCAGCGTGTTTATCATTTGATTGTTAAGGTCTTTGATGACTGTATAAGAGACCTGGAACCTATAACTCAAAAGCTTTCATAACTCATAATTCTGTTTCTATTACTCATAACTCAAAAATAATAGGACTCATGACTCAAAAGTTTGTTTGGATTTCAATAATTCTGTTTTTATCACTTAATTCTTTGATTTTTGAGTAATGAGTTATGAAAACTGAAAACACATTTTAACTGTTTTTAGTTTCCATAACTCTGTTTTTAATGGCATTTTTGTAATTAAACATACATGGAGGGACCCACTAGTCAGGTCAGCCGCACCTTTTAACCTTTTTTTATTCCTTTCTTCTCCTAGGTTCAGTCAGTTCGTTCTATCTTCTTTTCTTTTTTCTCTTCCTTTTCACTAGAATCTTGTCAATTCGTTTTTTTTTTTTGTTTGGTTCTTCATAACAGAATATATTTCGGTCTTCAATTCTTTCTTCTTCTTTTTTTCTTCTTCTTTCACTAGATTCGGTTTTTTTTTTTTTTCCTTCTTCTTTCACTGGGTTCAGGTTTCTAGGTTTCTCTTCTTCTTCTTCTTCTTCTTTCACTGGGTTCGGTGAGTTTGGGTTTCTTGTTTTTTTTTTTTTTTTTTTTTTCACTGGGTTCGGTGAGTGGTACTGGGGGAAAAAAAAAAAAAAAAACTACACCGAGTAACAGGTATGGGGCCCACAAACAGTGTGAAAAATAGTGAGTGATAGTGCCAAACGGGTAGGATATTTTAAGTGATGAGTGACGGAAATTGAGTGATGAGTAATGAAAAAAAAAATCCAAACAAGGCCTTAGGCACATAAATTTGTTGTGATATCCACGTGGGAGAAATGTTATATATCAACGTGTTTATCATTTTACTGGTAAAGTCTCTAATGACTGTATAAGAGATATGAGGTTCAATTCTCGCCTACACCAAAAACTAATTGGTGTCTTGGTCTAATGATAAAAAGTTATCATCAAAAGCGGACACCATAGATTGAAACTCTCTCAAAAAGATATTTAATGTAACCCTAATTTGGAGAGAGAGAGAGAGAGAGAGAGAGTAGAGGAGAAAATTATGAAAGATGATTAGAATATACTAAATTTTAATATATTCTAGCTTGACAAAATTTTAGCTTTAAATCAATTTGGAGCTATCTTAATAGGGTTTTTACTAACGTATGCTTTTAGAGCTTATATTAGTAAACCATTTTAAAAACTTTTTATGAAAAAAGTTATTAACTTTTTTGACCGTTTTTTCAATTTTTTATAAAAATTTTCTTAAAATAGATGGTTAATATGTGCCCTAAGGACATACATTAACCAAAAACATCTAAATAATATATTATGTGGCAATTAAAGAGACTATTTATGTATAATTTTAGTCGCTTGACTTTTTTAATGAGTCATATGACTTGTTTAAATAATATACATGAATAGTTTTATAAATCTTGAGAAAGAGAGATCACCGCACACCTTTGGTGCAATGGTCACTCCACAAGTATAAATACTTGTAAGGTGTGGGGGAAAGGGCCGATATTCAAGTCTCTAGGAAAGAACTTTCACACACATATACACTCATGGACGGAGCTGTTATTGGACGAGGGGGGGCAATGGCCCCCCCTAAATTTTTTTTAAAAAAAATATTACTATATTAATAGGTACTAATTTTAGCAATTTTGTTTAATAAAATTACATTTCTCCCCCCTTAATTATGCCATCAATTCTTTTGAGAGTAATATTATAGCCAAAAACTTTTTTACAACATTTGTACAAACTATTGAGGTAGCAAATTCTTTTTGGTTTGTACACTTGCATCACTTTTTAGTTATCAATAACCACTTACCACATTAGCAATTTGTAAAAAATTTGTAGTTTTAGCATTTTTCACCTTTTAAAGGACATAAAAAATTAATAGATTAAATCTAAAACAAAATATACAAGCCCAAAAAAATTAGCCCACTAACAAAAATTACCAATAATAAACTAAAAAAAGTAAGCCCAATCAATCTATTTTACCCAGAACAAACAACTTGGCCATTTAAAAAATTTTAAACAAAAATCCTTAGTAATAAAGCAGTAGACTCAAAGGTCGGAGTAGCCGCATACAGCTAGCAGTAGAGTCGCCTCCTCTAACTACAAGTCCTGACTCCATCTCTGTATACACTTAAATTATGTTAGAATTGAATTTCTATATTGTATAAAAAAATAAAAAAAAAATAAATAAAAATAAAAAAAATCTTGAGAGAGAGAGAGAGAGAGAATAGTTTTACAAATCATTAAGTAGTAAGTTTGGAAGAAAAACATTACCCTTTCCATTCTCTCTTTTTGGGCTGAGTTTGAAACTTTGAATGTATTGAAATTAAAGGAATCCAGAACGTACGGATATTGGTTTCAGTTGGGTTTGGGCTCAGATATGATACTATGAGGTTTGAGGTCCATTTGTAACATTAGAGCCTTAGTTAAAACTATGAGGTGAAAAGTCCACTTCTCCTTGACCCGGTCATTTTCAACGTGGGCCTTACATTATCTACTTTTTCGGCACCTTCTATAATGACGAGTCTTCGGCTCAAAATAGGAATGAGAGAATAAATAAATTAATAGAAAAGACTCTCAAAAGCCAATTTGGATAACGATCTTCTCAATTTCAAAGCAAAGGAAAGGGTCCATTTCATAGTGAAATAGGCCCTAAAGCCCAGCATTTAAATACTGTATATATTTTTTAATATTATCACTTTAATCCTCAAATTGTCTTGAACCGGCCCTACTTTAAGAGATCTCAAATGTTTGATTTTAAGTTGCATTTTTTTTTATTCACAAAAGAGTTGCATTTAATTTTATCTAAACTCAAAAGTAAGAATTAAAATAATATTGAGCTTAATTTTGTCCCATGAATGATTTTAATTTTAAAGAGTCCCTCGTTAAGTTGATTTCTTAAAGTTGACCTCTAGACTAGTATGAGAGACCATTAAGAAATCCAACCAATAAAATTTCTTTTCCTTACCAAAAAGAAAAGGTAGAGAGCAATAAGTTGTGGAAAACCTTGCCCAAGCATGACCATAGCACTAGCAGCACCTATACATTAAGTAATCAATGCCTAAAAAAGTCATAGACGGGAGATACATGTACCTATACAATTAAAAAAAAAATGATATTTTTCTTTCCATGATAAAAATTATAATTTTTTTTAAAACTAAATTCATGTCCATAGAAATATAGTAAGACGCATAGACACGGACAGATGAGAACTAAAGAGTGTGCATATTATTATTATTATTATTATTATTTAGCAAATAATGATAATATTCAAGAGTATAAATAAAAGGAAGATGACAAGGAACATGCTTATTAGCATCAACAAGAGCTTAGAATAGGATAGAGTTGATGGACTAAGGTCTTCAAGTTTGAAAAAAAAAAAGAAAAAAAAAAAGTCCAACTGACTAAATAAAGCCCAAAATAAGATAGAGTTGATAGACTGAGATCCCCAAATTTGACAAAAAAATAGTCCAACAAGCTAAATTATAAGTTAATCGGGTGATAGGCCTTGAACAAAAATAAGAAGGGTGCATGTTCAATGCATATCCATAATGTATTAATTAATGTATACGGCATTCGGTAATTTACTAGTGCTGTAGTTTCTAAACTACCACCCAACAACGACTCATTATAAAAATGGGAAGCTGATTCGGCTTTTTTCCTGAGCCATTAATTTCTTTATGAGTTGTATAGGGCCCATCAATTACGAAGACTATATGGTCACCACAAAATTATAGTGAGCTCCAGCTATTTTTGTTCCTGCTCATGCACTCAGCACTATGAATAGTATACAGGATTTGATCATAATTAAGCACGGCATGGGCATGTGCATTTGCAGATAATCCAAGGCATGGTTACGACTTAGGATCAGTGGCGAAGCCAGAATTTCAATTCAGGGGGGGCAAGATTTATTATTATACTATGTATTCTCCATAATTTCAATTAACTACAAATATATATTTTATATCAAAACAAAAATAACTAATTTATACAGTAGTTAGTAACAATCAAAGCAAGATATATTAATCTAAATACATAAATTTAGATATCTAATTTAGTTCCTTGTAGTAAATTGAAAAAATAATCAATGTAAAAGTGTTAATACTTTTAAAGTTGTATACAATATACGTATATTGTCTTGATTACTTTAAAAAAATATATAGAATTCTGTCTTTTTGCTTTATATTAATTCTTAAAAGTATTTAAATTGGGTTTATACTTTATAGTAGAAACCTAGACCCAGAGTTTGAATTTGAGTACGGTACAAGGACATTAATTAGTTAGGCTTTAATATATATATATATATTTTTTTTTTTTTTTGCATAAAATATAAAACCCCCACTACCAATTGAAATTCAATGAAATTAAAAAAAAAAAAAAAAGGATAAACAATCAAAATTTTGTGAATAGTGACATGCTAAAATCTGGGAAATGATAAAGTTTTTTTTTTTTTTTTAAATGAAAATGATAAAAGTTTATGTTTTAAACAAAAGTGATGTAGTTGGTTAAATAGTACCGTAAATCTCTCAATGCTGTGAAACTGTTATCCTTTCTATTCAGCATCAAAGCTATTTTAGAGACTGTTTTTTGCTTTTTTTTCTTAAACCAGAACGGGCAAACTAGCAAAGCATTTAAGATGGAGTTCTACTGACTTCTACATGCCAGTACTCATAAACTTTTTAAAGAGGAGTCAGGGGGGGCACTTGACCCCCCTCGCCCCCCCTTGGCTCCGCCCCTGCTTAGGATGAACACAAACCCAACAAAACAAAATGGGTAGAAATTAGAGTGCCATTAAAAAGGGGTGTTTGGTTCGTCGTAATGTTACATTATACCGTAATCTTATATTAATGTAATTTTAATACAAAAATACAACATTACATTGCTTAGGAAAGTAAAGAGATCATTCTCAAAAAAAAAAAAAAAAAAAAAGGAAAGTAAAGGGATTAAGATGATGTGATATATTTTGTAATTTTAAATTATGATAATATTAGAAAAAAATAAAATAAATCAAAAAATTTAATGTCACATCATCGTAATGTGCATCACATCAAGAACACATTATAGCAAACCAAACGGCCCCTCAAAGGAAAGGATTAAGATACTGATTAAGCATGTTGCCAATAATAAAATATGGATAATGATCGCAAGTATCTACCTAACAATTATTATATGTTCATCCATTTTTTCTCATTCTTATTAAATTAATTTAGTAATTAAAGAAATAAGTTGTCTTTAGCTAGGTATGGATAGGATAAGGATTACTCCACTATATTGTCAAATTCTTTACCCAAAAAACATTTCATTCTCGAGCCAATCGAGACTAAGTTCAAGAGTAAACTCTTTTTTTTTTTAAAGGATTTTATTAATACAAATGTTCTCGGAGTATTCGTTAACCTTTTCTTTTCTTTTTAATCTAAAAATTGATCTAATTGATGTCATAAATAAATACTACTAGGAGACGGGAGTAAAATTCATAATTCGATAACTATAATGGATAAAAAAAATTATATTCATCTTGGGATGTTTAATGTTTGAATTTTGATGCTAAGCATTCAAAGTTTTATTATTAACTGATCTATTTGACTCTTTGTTGTTAGTGCACTGCTGTGGTATTGTTGTTTTGGATTGATGGTCTTTTTGCAACTTGCGTGCCATGGTGTTTTTTTTTTTTTTTTTTTTTTGCCATTGTGTTGTATTGTGTATGTATATTATAATTCTTAATTGTTATGGTATTTCTGTTGGTTTGCTGAACTTTAATGTTTCATTCTTATTTAGGAGTACAATATTTTCCATTCGTTAAAAAAAAGTGTGACTTTACCCAAAAAAGAAAAGAAAATAAATGATATGACTAAATCTAATTAGCATTCTTTAGAGTTTTAATAGATTTTGCACGTGATCAATAATTTAAACAAATATTAAAATGATAATAGTATTTAATTAATGTTGATAATAATAATTCAATTCACTCATTTTAAAATAAATGGATACACTTGTACTAAGAACTTTTTACTTTTAGTTTTTCTACTTTCCAAAGATGAGATACCACCCACCTGTTTGGCGAAATGGCATCTCTCTCTCCCCAAGCCTTTTAAGAGCTTGGAGTTTGAGTTGGGGGGCGGGGTGGACTCAAGGGGATCACTTTGAAATAGATTATAATGGACTTTTTAACTTGGTTTAAAAACAAAAGGGCAAATAGACAGTATACACTATAACCATATAATTGAGTTCTAGAATACAAAATTCATCCAATGAGATTTATGACAAAATTTAGGCAATAGTGCTTTAAGTTCTTCAATTAAATTAAAACACACGATTGTGTTGAATTTAATTACAAAAATAACATTGGTTGTGACGCAATCATAATTTTAAATTTAACTGAAAAACTTAAAGTATATAAAAGTACCTAAGTTTCACCCTAAAATTTATAAAAATTAAAATATTATTGGTTAAATTATAATTTAAACCCTTTAATTTTGACCCTTAAATTTAGTCTTTTTAAGTTTTTTTTTGCTTTTTTTATTCCAGTCTTTAACTTTGATATATTTTTAATTTAGTCATTCCGTTCATAATTTGTCCAATCTCATAATTAGTTTTAGTATCTTTTTTTACTTTTCAAAACAATGTCATTTGATGGACTTAACGGTGTGAATTGGACAAAAAGTTCATATTGAAATTTAAGGGTCCTTTGATTGATGTGAAGTGAGGAGAGAAAATAAAGGAAAGAGAAAAATGGGAAGAATAGTGTTTGATTAGGAGTGGAGAGAAAATGGGGGGGTGAGGAAGTTATCTCCTGAGCCCATCATTTAAAAAGAAAAAGTTATCTGAATTGAAATTACATCAAAGTTTAGAAGGTTAATTAATAATTTAGACAATATGATTTTGTCCTTTTGAAGCAAAAATGTGAAGCTTAATTCTCGGCCATCCCATTATGATGTCACTAGCCTCTAAGCACGGTTTACAAGTGCTCAAAAACTCTTCTATTTTTTTGGTAAAGATTAATAATTTACTTCTATTATAATTTAGAATATTTTTTTCAAACAAATAAAAATGATAAAATTTAGAGATAAATAGTAACTGTAATTTCTTTTTTAAACTTGAAGGAAAAAAAAAATCCTAAATTTTAGGGGTTATCTTTTCGAATTCAAAATAAAATTTGTTATTTAACATTTGTGAATTTGTTTCTAAATAAAGTTACATTCACTAATAAGGGTATTTTAAAATTACAAAAAATTTTGGATTTAAAAAAAAAAAAAAAAAAAACGCCAACGTCAGTTTACACGTGTCTCGTTCCAAGACCATTATCTTTTTCATATTGATTTTCATTTTGCTCTCTTTAGTCTTTTTTGGCTCCCACTGTGGCTGTGGGGTTCATCTATAAACGTCATCACCCTGAGGAAATTTCCTCGTTATTTCTAACACAGACAGTTTTCTTCTTTCTTTCCCATTTGGGTACTTTTGTTTAGCTTCTGCTCTGTGAATCTCTTTTCTCCTATCACAAAGAAGAAGAAGAAGAAGAAGTAGCAACTATGGGTGGAGGCAATGGTCAGAAGTCCAAGATGGCTCGTGAGAGAAACTCGGAGAAGCAAAAGGGCAACAAAGGTTTTTTTTTTTTTTTTTTTTTTGTGGTTTTTTTTCGAGGACAACAACAAAAGCATAACTGGTTCCTTTTGTTTTACTACCATGTATGTATAAGTCCATAGTTGTAGTAAGATCAGTTTAACTGAAGAAGGTTTTAGAATAAAATTCCCAGGTCCCAAGTAACTAGAAGCCCGACACTTTTGTATTTTGTTATAATTTCTTAGCAATCATAAGTTGTCTTACTTGGTTTTTTATTTGATAATTTGTCTGATCTCTGCGCAGGTAGTCAGCTTGAGTCGAACAAGAAGGCTATGTCTATCCAGGTAAATTCCTTGGGCTTGATTTTATAGCCTTAAACAATATTTATTGTAATTTAATACCAAAATTGGGCTTCTGATTATGATTTTTGTAACCCTGTTTCCGATTGTTTCTTGGTTTTTCTCATAACGGAATTACTCCTAAGAACTTTAAGCTTTATTTTTTTTTTTAAATAAGGAATAAAAAATTTAGATGAGGGATATTGCTTGAGATCGTTTGGTCACGTGTAAAATGCACTAGTGAGGGAGGATGAGTTGATTCAAGTTGAGGAAATTAAAATTTGTAGAGGAAAAGAATAATGTGTTCGATCTGTTGAAAATCCATAATTAACACTAAAATCTTGGGACTATGGCTTGGATGCTTGGTTTTTGTTGTTGTATTTGTGAAAAATTAAATATTCCCAAAGAATTGACTCTCTTAATGTCAAGGCAAATAGGTAGGATCTAAATCCATATGGGAAAAGGATTGTGGTCTAAGAGTTTGTAAAAAGTACTTGCAGCTGGATCAAGATTCTCTTCGTTTTCTTTCTAATTCATGAATCTATCTGTTTACTGTTTACATGGTACCAAGTTATTTGAAAATTTATCACATCAAATTATTTATTTTAAATGATGTAGCACTAAGTATACTGTATATATTTGTGGGGAAAAAAAATATTGACCGTGTTGAAGCATATAACCTCTCTAGGAGAAAGAAATGATTCGTGGCACCATAGAAGGTCTCTATGGCTGACTAAGAAATAGTTGGATGAATTATGATCTAAGGTTCAGCCTGAGCTTTCTAATAATTTGGATTCCAACTGTGAGGTGCAAGTAGAATAGGGGCATAAAGTGCCTAGGACATGTCTCTGACCCTTGGTCTTGCTTGCCATAAGACAGTTGATCTGTACAAAATGTTTTATTCTTTGGAATAAATACCCAATAACTATAGGTTGTCTCAAAATGTGAGTTCAACTTTTTCTCCATAACAAGATTTTAGCTTGAACCATTTATCAGTTCAAGTTTTGTAATGGTGTTCTTGGTATTCTCTGGAATAAATTCCCAATAACTTTGGGTTGTCTCAAAATGTCAGTTCAACTTTTGCTCCATAACAAAACTTTAGCTTTGCGCACAGGATCCTTTTAACATTTAATTACATGTATTGTGATGACTATAAGTTCTGAATTTTATATATTCTGTTCAAACAAATCAGCGGATAGACCCATCCCTTTAACAACATGAAGATTTTGATACAACAGTATTGAATTCATTGATGTTGCATTGATGACCAAGAAGCTTTTAAAGGTGATTACAATTAGAGAGTGCACATTTTGCATCTTTTCCATCCGAAATTTTATTTTATTTTATTTTTTGGTTTCTGATTCATGGTTGGTGTTGATTGCAGTGCAAAGTTTGCATGCAGACATTCATTTGCACCACATCAGAGGTGAAGTGCAGGGAACATGCTGAGGCAAAACACCCCAAATCTGATGTTTATGCATGTTTCCCTCATCTTAAGAAATGAAGTTATATCGAGGAGTGCTTGTGGAAATGAGTGCCACAAAGCTACACATCTCTAATGTCTTCTTTGTTGTTAAGTTTACAGCTTATGCAAAACAATCTCTCCAGACTTGTGGGGGGAAGCTCTGAAAGGATTGCTTTTCATAACCTTTAAATTAAGTAACAATTAGATATGAGAAATGAAGCTTTGCACTCATATTTAGTTCTGTATTAATTAGCTTGAAAGTATTTGTGGAACTTACCCAAAAAAGGAACAGTGTGTGGAGTATTTTGTACTAATTATTGATGATGCCTTTGCCGTAATTTCTTATTAGAATCTTTTTATGTTTTTCTATGATTCTATCAGTGGTCCTTGAATTGAAACTTGTCTAGTCAATACTGCTGCCATCTCCTAACAAATCCATTGGTATAATCAATAATGCACGCCTTGAACTAGCATGTGCGTGGGCTCTTAATTACTTAGTTATTCCCTGGATTACTTCATTGAATTTTTTATTTTTTTCCTTTATTTATTTAAGAGGCTTACACTTAATACACTAGATTTTAAACCCAAAACCTCATCCTTCACACATTCTTATATGAGAAAGAAGAGACTTCAAAGTTCTGACTTCTAAGTAAGATTTCTTTTCTCAAAATTTTTTTTTTTTTTTTTTAATTTTCATTGGCAAGATTACTGCATTGTATTATGCCCACTGTTTGCATGTGTACTCATTTAGGCACGATGGCCCATTAATGGTTTCTTATTGTGGATGAGAAAATCAAGAAGTCACTGATTTTAATCTGTTATTAGGCCCTAATTATATAGTTTCGGGACAATACTCATTGCTCTGCAACGTTAAAGCGATGGGTATGCGTTAGCCAAGCAACAAAATTGCTCCGCAAGTTTATTTGGCTGAAAAAAGGTATACAAGACGTCAGTGGACTGAGCAATAGGGAACAGTGTTCGACCCGAGAAAATGTCTCGTCTAAAATTGCAAACCACTTAAATTCTTCCACTAATCCATGGCAGAATTGGTTATCTAAAACCTGCAAAAATAAAGGGTTCTCAACCGTTCAATAACCATGATATCCCAACTCTTTTTTCCAGTCAGATACACTAAAACATAGTTAAGGAACTAAATTGTTGGTTGGGGGCCTTGGGGCAGTATAACAGCCAAGTGGATTTCAGAGAGAAAAATGCAGAGGACGAAGGCAATGAACCCACAAACAACTAAAACGCCAAGCACAAACTGTTGAGCCTAACACTAGATCGTAACAACTGAGGAATCATCCATGGCTATTTATCTAGGATGTCATGGTAGAAACTCAGCTGGAAATAAAGGAGAGAGAAAAACAAACATTTAAAGTACCAATTCTACTAAAAACAGCAAATATCCAAAGTCGTGGAAACTTCATACAAAAATTATGAGCTAAGAGTACAATATACAGTCAAAAGTTCAAGTTAAAGAATACCAGCAAACAAGATATCTGTGCCTGGCCAATCACCAAATCTAGTGAGGTATTTGTCATGTTATAAACCATACACGAGCTAAAACACATACAAATGGCCAGAATGGAATACGAGTCTGCTTAAAAAGGAACTCAATATGAGGCTACAATTACTGTGTCCGCATCCTGCTGTTCTCTGCACTTCTCACCTGGAGGAAATATGGATGAGCCTGAAATACAAATAAATGAATTTAGAATACTGGTAATAATGCTAGACAGCACCTGGAATAAAACTGAAATCAAGAAAAGTAAAGGTTGAACTTAAGAAGAGTATTTTGTTTCAACTGGGGATTTCAGTTGGGACACACACACACACAAAAAAACAAAAAACCTGTCAATTTTAATACACTGGCCTACACTGTCTAAACTCCCCCACAAAAAAAAAAACCCTCCTATCTGCAACCTATTTCCAAGAGAATGGTATTTAAAAAACAAATTGAAACCATTTTCCTTTGGACCAGATTTTAGGACAACTGGAACCAAAGGACCCACCAACCTTCCTCCTAGGGTTTAGATTCTGTAAATTTTAATTTAACAAAATAATATAAAGCATATTGTTGAACTTAAGCAGGATCGTAAGAGGTAGATGGGGGCAGAGGAAAGAGAAGGTAGAGCTTAAAAATCCTTGATCTCAAGCATAAAGAGTAATCCAGAGAGTCCACAATTGTAATACTAGAAGTCTATTGAGGGCACAAAGGAATACAGGAGGCAGTGAACCAGGCGACGATGGGAAAGTATGGCCTGGTAACAGAATACATCTAGGCTGGGTACTCAAAACTGATCAAACAAATTTGCTAGATTCAGGGCCAGACATAAAAGACTAGACAGCATATTCAAAAGTCATTAAGAAGCCATGACCGACAACAATAAGATTTCATATCCTTAATGCTAGAGAACTCATGAAAATAAATAAAATCACAAACTTGTACTGACTAGAAATCATTGAGAAGCAATGACCAACAACAATAAGCTTTCTTATCCTATATGCAGAATTGATTCCTTTTCTTACTAGGATAGTAAGATTGGAACTATATTATTTATTTATTTTTTGATAACGCAGGGAACCTTTATAAAGAAGAGCCCTTTGGACTCACTTTTAGTCAATAAAACCTACAGACAACTAATTTCACCCTCCAGAACCAATTGCTGCGCAATCCAGGACCATTCACTGCCCAGGAGCAAGTTTGGAACTCTATTAATAGAACATCCGGTTCAGTATAATTCTACAATTTGCTTGAGTGATAAAACTTATTGTTTGAGGTTCTTCCTTCAATTTCTTTGTGCTGATTCCAAGCAAACCCAAGTGCTGATTCCTATGTTTTGTTTTCTCTTGGTGCTGATTCCAAATATACCTAGGTTTATTTTATTTTCTGTTCTTCACTGACACATGAGAGAGAGAGAGAGAGAGAGAGAGAGAGAGAGCAAAAATAGAAAAGAATACCATTGCTTCTTTCGCTGTAAGCCTATCTTGGTGATCATACCGAAGGAGTTTATCTAGGAAATCAATGGCCTGCAATGCATGTCACACAAATAAACAAAAAAGAAACAAGACTGATGTTAAAAAGATTACTCATAACAAACTAAGCCAAGGTCAATCTAATGGTTTTCTGAATTTTAATGTAAATGACCTCTGGGGAGACTAGATGCTGATTATCTGTATTAATAAACCTGGACCATGGTTTCCTGCTGTGCCTGCAGTAGATTAAAATAAATAGAGCATACCATATATGAGTATCATGCCAAAGAAATATGATTTTATTCATTCAAGAAGGAGGAAAATTAATTTTTTGCATTTACTGTGCATGTACACTTTACATTGTAGACAATATTGCACACTGTTCATGCAAATGTGTACAATAGTGTACACTTTACATGTAAACCTATAATTGTCCCAAGAAGAATTGTTTAGAAAAAAAAAAAAAAAAAAAAAAAAATTGTTTAGAAAAGGGATAAGAAGCTGGAAAATTGCATCCTTATGATATGGAGAAAGGCTGAAGCCTTGGGTTTTTTCAACAATTAGATTTAAACCCCCAAACCCATCCCAAGCCTATAGATTGATTTTCCACCATTGTACAATTGCAAATGGTCACTCCTAAATCACAATCTTTGTTTAAGTTTTATAATGATTTGCATGTTTGAGAGGCAAAGAATTCGCAAGTGGGTTAGGCATACCTCCCAACAAGAGCATCAAGCTGTGCATCAAGCACTAGTTGATATTTGTTAAGATACGCATTCAACTCATCTGTCCCAAGAACCTGAAGAAGAAGATTATAAATCATTGAAGCATTTACAATTGATTTCTCATTAATCTATTGTTCTTTGCAGTTCATGAAACCTTAACATCAGTGCTTATAAAAAATTATTATTCTTCTTTTCAAATTGATCCTGCTTCTATTCAACCAGCATAAAATTTTCATATTTGTACAAATATCATATTCTAAACCACTAAGCTCTAACTCATCTGGCACCTCCTCCCCTTATAAATTCTAGTTGGAGAGTGAGCTCGTGGGTTCAAGACCCATTAAGTAACTTACCAAAAATAAATAAATAAAAACTATGTTCTACCTTCTAACCTGCTGATATAATATTGCAGCTCAGCATTACATATTTTGCATGTCAAAAATGATTCAATGCAACTCCAACCATGTGACGTTGATATTGACAACAGTCAGGGTTTTCAAATTAGAAGAATATTCCAAGTTTCTATTTCTTGCATGAACTAACAAGCAATTATTGTGGAAATTTATTTGATTGCTATCAAGAAAACCCTTGTGGTTTGTTTGGATAAATGAATTTAAAGAGAATAATTTGAATTTCAATATCAAATTTAAATGACTTGAATGGGATATGAATAACAATTTTCTTTTTCTATTGACGAAATTTGTAAAGGGATTTGAACTTTATTAATATGTGGATTTCAAATAACTAGCGTCATTTCAAATCCATCATATCACAAGTGTTTTTGTTTTGAGTAAAATCTTTCAAGTTCACATCTCATGTGTTGTTAAATTTATATCATGCAATCTGTACTAGGAATTTTTTTTCATACCCCTTGATTTTAAATCCTCAAATCCAAAACACCCTTCAAGAATTTCAGCATGCATGGTACAGGAGCAGAAAATTTGTGAAGGTGTAAAGGAACATGAATTGATTAGATCCCACAGATCCTATATTGTGTGAGAGCTTCTCCTATCTCAAACATGAGACAGGATATGTACTTGAGGTAATTGGTTCAGCTTATCCAGGACACATGAAATTTAAATCATTGCTTGGATGTCCTAATGGAACTTTACAGGCTGCATCATCTTGACTTAAATGCATGTATCCCCATGCTTCTAGGCTTCAGCCCACAAATTGAAAGCAGTTAGCATGTTGACTTATGAATCATAAAATAGGCTACAGTTCACTCAACACAGCAACCATTAAACTTTGGTTAATCTTCATGGTTGCACCTAAAGCAGCAACCTAGTAAGCCACAGCTTAAGTATCAGAAGAGCATAGCTGTCAAAGCTCTGCACCTTGATTAGCAGCAGCTTTAAGGAAAACCTAGACCCCTGTAATAGCAAGGCGCAACTCATTCAAACACCCAGTTTCCATCAAATGTTTAAGCCAAGGCATATGGTCAACCCATGGTGTTACTTACACTACAGGTGAAAATAAAAAGTATTTAAGGCACTTCTTGAGGTACAATGATGGACAAACCAAATTTACATGGTAATGTAAATGATTCCTCATACATTTAAAATTCCAGGGAAAGTACCAAAATTACCTTGGCAATTTTGACAAGCTGGTCATGATTGTCATGACCATAAAAGAATGGCTCCTTCCGAAAAATCTGCAGGAGAAAAAAACAACCCACAAGGAATATCATCATGGATGACAATGAATATATCATGGACCTTTCAACCAACTATAACATGCTAAATGGAATACACAGTTCCAGCATAACTATTACCATTCCTGCAAACATACAGCCCAGGCTCCACATGTCCAATGAATAGTCATAGTCTTGTAAGTCAACAAGTAGTTCAGGCCCCTTAAAATACCTGAAAACACAATGGCTAAATTTGTCAACTTTCTGCACAAGTGATACTGAATGTGCATGATTCACATATCAAAAGATCAAGACTATTTAAATATAAAACCATGAACCATCCTAGGACACTCATCTCATAGAACAATACTAACGTTCTAGTTAACTTTGATAGTTGAGGGCACAAAATTTTAACGATAAACTGATCAACATCTCCAATTGGTGAGCCAATGAGCTCTAGCTAAAATGGCACCTCCTTCCCTTGTAAAAGCAAGGTGAAGAGTGAGGTTGGGGGTTAAAGATTCACCAGGTGCATGTGTAACTAACCAATAAAAAATTCTCTATTAAGTAATCAGAATTAAGATGCTAAGAACATCCATGTATTATATAAACTTGAAGGGGACCCCAAATCACCTTCTAACAAGATAATGATGCCTAACATTTTTCTTTCGAGTTTGATTCAAGCAAAAATCAAAATTTGGCTGAAGATCAAGATGGGTATAAAGGGAAACAAAATTGTAGCAAGTTAAAAAATTTGGTGCAACATAATCAACATAAAAATCAAACAATGATTGGCACAACATGCATGACATGATGAAAATGGCTAGGGTTGAGCAACGTTCCCTACTTTATCTTCTATATGCCAATGCTACAAATGGGGCATGAGGTTCAATTAGAGAATGACTGACACATCTTATTTTGCTTTGAGGTGGTATTTGGATCACAAACGTTAAAATCAAAATCTTACTAACAAATCAGAATCCTACTTTGGATTGGTGAAAGAGTCGTGAATTAAATCATAGGATTATAATTTATAAGATTCTATTTCGATTATAAAATAAGGTGAAAATTCACAAGTAATGATGATCTATGTTAAATAATCATTAAAATACTTAAATTTGACATAATGCAACTTCCATGCCCTACATCCCTACTAACTAAAGAAATATTTTATATTTCTCAGCACAAATTACTCACAAGCTAATAACTACTACATACCATATCATCAATACACGAGCACAGAACAAAGTTTTAGAACTTCAAAAGTCCAACAATGTTCATGTTTCCAAATCCAACCCCTTTCACTATGGCAACAAGAAGTTCACAAACATACATAATGTTCCAAATTACAAATACACAAGCAAATAACAAATTTTTTTTTTTTTCCAAAATTCAAAGTTCCAACACCATTACGTTCACAAATGAAAGGAGTTTTTCCTGGTCTCTTATTACAATTTTAATCACTCCTTTATAATTTACTCATTCCATTCCAAATCATTCCTTTATGAACTACCAAATGAAGTGTAAAGGTCAAGCCTGTTAATTCAAAAGGCTCAAAGGACAAAAAAAAAGGCCAAAAACATTCCTAGCAGAACAATCGTCCAAATCTCACTTTCACTGTACTGTGTTTATGACTACACCAATCCTGATCATTCGATCCTATGATCTAGATCACAATTTTGATAACCATGAACCATGATTAGGATTGAAGATCAATTCAGGGAAGAATGAATATGGCATAATAAAAATAAAACAAAACAAACAAAAACAAAAACATAATAAAACACACACACACGCATTTTTACCAAACAGAAGCCTCTAGAACTGGAAGAATGGTAACTTTCTGGAATTGCACAAATTTCTAATTCTGGACAATTTAGATGTATTACCCGAAATTAAGCTCAGTCTAGAGTTCCCCTGAAGTTTGTAAGGGTCTAGGCAGGTTTTCTATACTTTCTAAGTAGTCTCAAGTATTTATTCGCTAATTTACTTTAAAAGACGGTCCAATAGAAATAGATAATCCATATCCTTCAATGGTTCTTGTTGCTGACCAAACTAGACAAGACATAAATTTTGGAACTAATGAAACCATCAAAGACTGTGTAGCCAAGGTAATAATAAATAAATAAAAGAGGCAATCCAGCATTCTTGCTACGTGCCTCTTCTTAAGCCCCTAACCACAACATACATAAATTCATACTTGATATCATATAAATAGCTTTTATGGGCCATATTATACAAGGATGAGAATCTTGTCAAACTCATTAGTTAATCAAACACATAAATATGTGATTAAGAGCTGCATAAATAAAAATAAGTAACAATTACATTGGTTGGTTAAAGAGTTTGTCAAATCCACGTAGGCTCACCTTGAAGCTACTCGAACATTGTATTCTTTACTAGGATGGTAGAATTCAGCAAGACCCCAATCAATCAATCGAAGTTTTCGCAACTCATGGTCAATCATTACATTGTGAGGCTTGACATCTCGATGCATAATGCCTTGCGAATGGCAATAATCCAATGCCTGCACTTATAGATGACTTGAGTTAGTTAAGCATGCAATGCTACATCAACTACACCTTTGAAACTTGGCCTCTTCAACATAATAATCAAAAAATTATTACCAATAAACGAAAAGGACAAAGTTTTCCTCCAACCTACTATGTGATGATTCATAAGACCATCCACGTGTATTGTTTTAAACAAGTCACATGACTCATTAAAAAAGTCATGTGATTGCAAGTACACATGGAAGGTCCTTTAACTGCCACATAGTGGGTTGGAGAAACTTTTCTCCAAGCCGGTTTGGAGGTAAACTTTTTCTTATATAGGAAATGAGAGGCAAAGTGACACAAGCCATATAATTATCAAGAGAGAGAGAGAGAGAGAGAGAGAGAGAGGGGGGGGGGCTTCCGACCACAATGCATGACATGGCCATCTAGCATAACATTCAGGTGAAAAATACTTATAAAAATAATAAAATAATAAAAACATTCAGGTGAAAAATGTTTGATGAACAATAACTCACATGTACCAATTCTGGTAAAGAGAAGCCTTCTACTTCACTTAAAAGTAGCAATTAATAAAATTTTCATATTGAACAATTTATTTGTTTGTTATGCATTTTACCTAATTAATCAACAATTAATAGTTATTCTGCAGGATATCAGAGTCAAGCACAATTCTCTAGAGTTTAAAAAAAGAGTCTTGGAAGCCAGTAATTTGCAACATGATCAGATGAAAAACCTTGAGAAGCTCGTATATATAGTAACGTATGTCATAATCAGTCAGCGTGGGGTACAGAACTTTGAAATCTGTACTGTTCACACATTCAAAAATCAAGCTAGGAGTCTTTGAATGCTGATCTCTAACAATATCAAGCAGCTTCACAATATTTGGGCCTCCACAAAGATTCTGCAGGATTTTAATCTCCCTCTTTATCTGCAGGGTAGCAAGACACATTACATTAATGTGCATAAAAAAATCACACAATTAACAAGCTGATAACAAACAAATTCACCTATATAACATTTGCAGTGCAACTGTACATCCTAAGCAAGCAGATATGGAAGGGAAGATTTTGAAGTAAAACATCAACTTATGGAAACAGCTACATAACCTGTAGAGAGAACTTCCAAACCCCTAAATTCACCTATACTCTCTATTACTTCTTTATTGACCAAAGTCATTCTGTCTTTTCCTCCATTCGATTCTATCTTAAACTTGCACTAATGAAGATACTAAATTTAGATTCTAAATTGTGAATTGTGACAAAACAGGAATGATTAAACTTTCATATGCTTCAACTAGAATTAACAAAATCAAAGTTAAGAGCCTCAGAAAAACTCAAATATAATTAGTAATTTTGATTTCTAATCTCATGTACTACAAATGTAATTCCTCTTCCATAGTGACCAAAGTGTAGCATAATACAAGCATAACGTAGCACAATCACTAAAAGATGAGAAATCATACAGCATGGCTTTTTTATGATGCATTAACCATGAATTTGTCAATACAAATCTTCAGAAAAAATGTAGAACACCCTTTTTTAAAAAAATAAATATTTAAAATATATATATAAATATATATATATTTTTATCCAGAGCTTTGTAACAGACAGTAGCATTAAACGTGAAACATCAGTTTCACCAAGGTGTAAAGAAAAATGCAAGAATTAATATTAACAAATAATCATGCTACTTTATGGTTCAACACTCATAAGTTATCAGATGACAACAATTGGGGATTAAGTTCGAAACGACATGAAATCGTGACCAACGCCGCACCCACAGGCATAATATTCTCATCATAAATCATACATTGCAAGTTTCTGGATGCATCCTGTTGTATAAGGACAATGCAGAAGATTACTCACCTTCTTTTTCTTGACAGGTTTAAGGATCTTGATAACGCATTTCTCATTGTTGGTAACATTTATACCCTCAAACACTTCACTGTATTTTCCCCTTCCAATTTTCCGAACAACCTCATAGTCATCTTGTTCACTAAGTACAAACAATGTGAAATAAAAATTTTAGGAAATGTACATTTGAAAAAGAAATGTAAATCTCATAAACTCAACATTAATTATACAGGAGAAAAGACCCATGGTTTAAGGGAGAACAATTCCGCATTAATTCCATCAACCCTGCTTCAATCTAAGGTTATCTTATATAAAACAGTAGACATGGTGGTGGCTCCGACAACAATCTATAAGAGTAACATCACAAAAAAATGGTTTATTTCTTACTCTCTTTTTTTTTCACTATTTATGCAGATTCTGACATACCCAGATATCTATCCTATAAATAAATTCTATTCCCAAGATTAATTTCAACATTTCAACTAATCAGCCAAACGAGAGACCAAGAGCCACTTCGTGATTAAAACTGAGTACCATTGTAACTTCCACATTTAAAGATTTAACCTATGACAAAAAAAGGAAACCTCAAATTTCTGTCCACTTCCATGAGTATACCAGAACAAATAATTAATCTATGTAATCAGCATTTCAATCACAAAAGCGAAAATTCCCAGCTAGATTCATCACATCTAACCCGACAATCCAAAAAAAAAAAAAAACATGGGAAGTTCCCAATCCACATAACCTTCATCTATATCCTATGACTAAAAGTAACCTAATGGCCATTTAAACCATAATTTCAACATGTCAAAAAAAAAAAAAAAAAAAAAAAAAAACCTACCAAAAAACCCAAGGTTCCTTCTCTCTCTTCTACGTATGGAAATTTTGTTACAACTTCAAAACCATAAAACCAAACCTTAAAAACATAAAACCAAAAGAGTTCCTAGTTCCACAAAAAAAAAAAAAAAAAAAAAAAAAAAAAAAAGCTAATCCTAGACATAGTGGTATAAGACATCTAAAAAACCCTAGATCCCATTCAAGGAGAACTAATTTGAAACAAAAAAAAAAAAAAAAAAAAAAAAAAAAAAAGAAAGGATAAGATAAGGTATTATCAATTATGATAAAAATAGAAATACTACCCCCATTGAACGGTAAGAGACTCGTAGTCCCAGTAATCTCTAGGGCGGTGAACATTGATGTCTGCGTAGACTCGAGCCCTGGACATGGCTATGGCTTTTTGGTTTTGGCCCCCAACAGTTTCAAAAAGAGCACCCACCACCACCACCTTGTTTTTTTTTATATATATGGTATGTGTTTGTTTTTTCACACTATTCAGTAGAATATTTTGGTGTTGACGATAACCGAAAGGGCACAAACAAAAACACCCAGCTGGCCCCCGACCCAACCTAAATAGAGAGGAACAAACACAAACCCCAAACTGCCTCTCTGTCCCACTTCTATTGGTGTTTACTGTTTACTGCTTACTAAATTATTCTAGCAAGTGATTATTATTAATTAAAAATAGTATTAACACAACCAAATATTGCGGCAATGAAAATGGATTCCTTCATTTATCCAACGTTAGATATATATATATATATGTATCTTTTTTATTATCTCTTCTCAAAAAAAAAAAAAATATATATATATATATATATACACTTTTCTATTTCTAGAATTGCCTCTTGAAATTCTTGAGCGGTGTAAACTACTATACATAATTAGGCCAACAATAAATAAATAGTAACACCTTTGTTAGCAAGGTAAATTTTTATTTTTCACAACTAAAACCTCCTTTAGTAAGTTTGGTGATGTAACTTGTTTAACAACTTTGTTCATATTATGAGTGGTAAAAAGTAAAAGAGGTTTTAGTTGTAGATCTAATTAAAAGTGAGTCTATCATATCAAAAAATTGTGATATCCAAATAACCTAACAAGCCGATGAATTTGCTTGACCCGAACTCACTCGCGGGATTTAGATGGTTTTGACTGCAAAAGGTGGGTCTAGTTGTTCAAAACCTGCCTAATAGAGATGTCTATTACATTAAGTCATTACCTATAATATGTGGAAATATCAACGTAATTACACCTCTAACCCTATTATTGATCCAACGTGGAGACAAAAGGTATATTTTTTATACTGATTGGAATTAATGCAATTACACCAAAAACCCTTTAGTTATTGTATCTGATTTGAAGCCTTGGCTGTGTGATACCACATTACATGTATATATGCTTATCGTGCAATTTATCATGATAATATTACCATAAAACATCCTCCTCTAATAGATTGAAAGTAATAATAGAGGGGGGGGGGGGGGGGAGGGGAATAATTATATGTTCCCCTTATTGGAATGTTTTAAAAATTAAGGGGAGGGGAACAAGTATATTTCTCCATTATTTGGATATTTTAAAAATTAAGAATAGAATAAGGGAAAGAAATGATCATATAAATTCACAATTATTACCATCTTTTGCAAATTTAAAAAGAAAAAGAGAAAAAAGAAAAAAGAAAAAGAGAAGATAGAAATTGACAATTTCATTTTTTTTAATAAAGGTTGGTGAAGATCATCAAAAAAAATTTTTTTTTGGTTGCTAAAGGTGAAGATCACCCATCATCAATGTGGTTTTTAGATAATCAGGTGGTCCGAATCAGCTAAAAATTCAAGGTGGTCA
This sequence comes from Quercus lobata, assembly GCF_001633185.2. Taxonomy (NCBI): domain Eukaryota; kingdom Viridiplantae; phylum Streptophyta; class Magnoliopsida; order Fagales; family Fagaceae; genus Quercus; species Quercus lobata. Next base: position 37,604,254 of record NC_044915.1, read on the forward strand.
CAATTTGTTGGTTGATGGTCACATTCTATCTTAAATACAAGTCATATGCTTGGAAGTTGGAACAATAATAGAATTGATTGCTGCTTTGTAGGGTTGGTCATTCTGTTTACAACGAAATAAATATGGTATGCTATTTTTGGTACTGTAAAATGACCATAAAGGAGACATTACAATACTTCCAAGTCTTCAGGTCGAGCTGAGTTTGTATTCTAAAGAGAAACACGATTATACAACACAAGCCAGTAGAACTAATGCACTTCCTGGCAAACTTCTTAACTAAATTAAAAAGAATTAACAAGGAGATAAACAGACGTGAGGAATATATATAAATATATATATATATATATATATATATATTTCAGAGTACACCTTCTGGTTCAGCTAGAATAGCTGAGGATCATTCTAAGCCAGTGATGCACTTGGAAGCTAAAATGCTCGCACCATGTTTCCCTTATTCAGTGGTGGCATCAGAGCGAACTCTCTCATACAAGCGATATATCAGAGAAGACCTAGACATCTGGGGTTCCCTTTCCAGGACTGCAATCACATCTTTAATGGAGATGCTACGAGCAACCCTAGTTTGAGCCAGAGTAATTTGATTCCTTCCAGATTTTCTAACAGTCCCAGCTGAAAGAAAAAGAATTTTGGGGAGGGGGGCGGGGATGCAAATTCAATGAAACACATTACAGAGAGAAGGTATATAGGACATTTATTCAACAAATAATCAACTAAACTAATAATAAAATAAAATAAGTAAAATCTTGTTTGCCAGATCGGTTGGACGAGGCTGGTGGTAATAAAATCTAATATTAACTTTAGCATATTGCCAGCTACGTAACTTTCAAAATTGAAATCAAATTAAAGCACACTTACCAGAAGCAGCAACAGGAGCTGCATTGCCCCTTTTCTCTGTTTCTTGGTTGTCCTTTCTTCCAGATGTTGATAAAGGCTTGCGACTCACATCTTTACTTGGTTGAGAACCAGATGTATCTACCCCTCCTTCACGTTTCTGCCGGGCTTGCTCAGCCATTAGTTGCCATTTTGAAAGCATGTCATCTCCTCCAACAGCAGCACGGGCTGCAACATTTGCCGCTGTTGTCCTCATTTTGTCATCTTCCTCTTTGTTTGCCTGTACCGAAGCAGATAGCAAAGTCAAGAACTTTGATATTTGGTTGAGTGGTGAAGATATAAATGAATTATCCTGTATACCTTAAGTGATTTACCACGACCATCATCTTTCTCCTTGTCACCATCAACTCCATTATTACCCTCAGGCTGCATTTGGAGAGATATATCATACAATATCAAATATATAGAACTTTAATCAGACCCAAAGTAAACATTTTGTGTGTGTGTATTTTACAACATTCAAAAGAAGTATATTGCAATATGCTCATTTAAAGAAGGGATACTTTAAGAATTCAGTTTGTCGTCTCATAAAGTGCAGGGGCACTCACATCATTAAGTCTCCGCAGCTTCTCTGCTTCAGCCTGTTTTTTTTCCCATTCCTCCCTAGCTTTCCTATTCATTGTCATGATTTGTTGTTGAACATCTGAGGTGACAACAGTTCGGTGTCTTGGTTTCTCAATATCAACCCGCTACAATAATCCACTAAAATTCAGAACCATTTAATCACCAATAATTCAAGTGAGAATAAAAAAAGAGGAAAAAACCTCACCTGTTTTGACAGTCTGATTAGATTACTTATTAGTCCGCGCATTCTTTCTTCCACGCACTGAAGGTTTAGTTGCATTGCATAAGAAAACATGTAACTTGTAAGCTTTAATAAAGAAAAAGGACCAAATAGCTAGCATCTCACCAGTGACAAGCATCGCTCCACATCGTTGCTTATACACTTCAAACCACTTTTGGCCACTGCCAGACAGACAAACACAAACATGCACCATATATCAAACTCTATTATTTTTGTTGACATGCAGTTAAGCACAAAGTGAATAGAAGTACAATTAGAACACTTTTATAAAGAGGTATCAACTAATGTATTAACTGATCTCAGCCAGCTTTTTATGGAGAGGAGCTTTCTGCAAAATCAGCCTTTCTTCTTCTTCTTGCACAACTCTTCGAGATGCTTCTGAAGCTCGACTGTCCTCCTTGGGCCCAGAAAATAGCTGTTCTTCCTCTTCCTATTTAAGAGCAGAATGACAGGAGAGTTTTGAGCTTGTCTACTTTAAGTGTGAATTGTTTAACTTAATTAGCTTATACTTTGCAATAGGCAGAACTAAAAAGGGGAGAATAACATACCCTAAGATTAACTCCACTGACAGCAGTGACATCATTTAGTTGTTCAATGCTTTGATCTGAAAAGGCCCCAGATACTTTTTGCTTTTTACTGTAGGATATCAGATAAATTTTACATAAAGAAAGAGTTTGACACAATGTTAGGGTGGAAAATGAACAAAATCACATTGAAACCATTGATAATCATCCTCAAGTTGTAGTACAACAGAAAAAGTTATACACCTTGGCAGAGGTGGTGATGAACCATGTGCTTCGAGTGGTTTCTTCTGGCCAATAGAAGGCTTTTTGGGAGGTGTCCTGGCATTAATACCAGCAGAAGAGGCTGTAGGTGGGATTTGAGTGCCTAACTGCTATATTGCAGAGGCAAGAAGCAAGTTAGCCATCATCAACTATGAACAAATGATTACATGACATATACATTTACTTTGCATAATTATATTTTTGCAGCACAAAGTAAACCAGAGAGAAAGTAAGTCCATTTTAAAATTATTCATCCACACAACGTTTTTACAGTAGAAGTTAAAAGGAAAAAATGTAGCATTTAATTAGAGGTATATAAAGCATATACTTTAACATAATATTGCATGACCGGCAATAGCTATAAAATGTAAACATTCCTATCAATACATGTATGCATAAATATGTACATACAAAAGGAAGAAAATAATATACCTCCAATCTTAACACTACAATTATGAAGAAGCATATGATAGAGAAGTGACAAGACATAACACGTCAGAATAATTTGAGTTTTCATGAGTCTTGAGTCCAACTTCAATGACATTTTCTTGGCAAAATAATCTGACACAACTCAAAGAGTTTCAACTATATCATATCACATTCAATCAATACTGCCTTAGGGTGTTATGGAAAAAAATTAGACAACGAATGAATTTGATGGCCAGTAAACAGATTTTAAGTGTCCTTTATGAGCACTATCATTTTTTATTGGTCATTACACAGGAATCCAATGGTCTTGATCCCACGACATCACCCCTTCATTGTTCTTACATGGAGAGGAGATACCATTTGAGCTAGAGCTCATTGGCCTTTTACAAGCTCCATATTTGAAAATGCAAAGTGATCATTGATTTGCTTTGCAACTTTTAACTCTATCTTTGCTCCAAAATCTCCTCCACACACATAGCAGCAGGTCCCTACTTTCTTAAATATCACTTAAAAAACATAATTTTCCCGATATGATTAATTAAAAGCACCAAACCCCCACCCCCAAAAAAATAAAAAAAGAGATTTTCACTTATGGTATACTTGATCAGGGAGATTTTCTTAATTAATATCAGGGAGATATTAATTAAGATTACTTCTTGAATTGAAGTCCACTCTTCATTTAAAATTGAAATACAATTGTAAAAACATGGGAAATCTATTGATCAAAACCTCAAAAATTATATGCAATAGAGAAATATTGATGATGAAGATGAGATTACCGGGACAGTAGATTCCAATTGTGCTGTTATGGAACGAGAAACTGAATTAGAAGGCATCATGCTCGTAGAAGTTGAAAGACCCATCCTAGTAGACTGCTTCTCTGAAGATTCTTCCTTTACAGTTCCAGGAGTTGTATTTCCCTGTTCTACCTGTGCAGCAGAACCAGAAGACAATCCATGTGGATGGGGAAAATTGAGTTTGTGCTGCTGCTGAGTAGGCTGATCAATCACTTCCTGTTTTACACCAGCCACTAATGATGAAGGGGTAGAAATTTGTTCTTTATTTGTTGCTGATTGCCAAGGAACTGGATTCTGTTGTGATGTTGAGTTGTTTGCCAAGTGAGAAAGAGATCCACCCTGAACTCTCTTTGGATCATTGACAGAATTCGGTCTCTCAAACTTAGGCATACTCATGGCTTGTGTTGTCCCACCTAATTGAGTTGGGCTCATGTTCTGATGTTGTGAAATTTGCCTCATTTGCGCATCATGAGGTTGTGGTTTGACAGAAGATGTGGAAGTATTGACATTTGACCCAGAATATGGGTGATAATTACCACCACTACCTCCATAAATGGGTGGGAAGTGCAAATGTTGTTGCTGCTTGTTAAGTCCTTGTGCAGGAATTGAGGATCGCTCCCTTTCTTGATTGACAGTGTTCACATTGGAAGAAGTCACTTGGCTTACGGGCACTCCATGAGAATCTGATGGGCGATTCACCTCTCGAGATTTCTGAGCATTGTTTTCTATGGCTGGATAGCTTGAATCAACAACTGAAGAGGGAATATGCGAAGGGTCTGCAGAAGAGATCGTGCCCTTCTGATGAAGTTGTGCAAATGAATGGGGATCACTGAATTGTGTGGAACTGGCATTAACAGATGGCATTCGCTGAGGGTGTTGCCGTGCTGAAACTTGAGATTGTAACTGCAATTGGTTGGCACTTGGCTGCAGGCATAAAACAGGTTGGTTTTATCTTGATTACAAATCACTACATAACTAACTAACACTTCGTTAGGGAGTTCATAAATAAATGGAATAAAATAGAATGAGCATATTATAAAGGAATTGAATGAAATAGAACGTATTTAAGTAATGGAAATGTAAGGAAAAGAATGGAATAGAATTAAGTAATCTTGTGGGAGTAACATTAGAAGGAATGGAATGAAATTATTTTATAACAACTTTATTATAATACCCTTATTTTTAAATAAATGACTAAATGTATAGGGTATTTTGGGAGTTTTAGTAAAATATTATTAAACTTAATTACATTCTCTCCCAATTTTAGGAGGAATGAAATTTTGAGGTTTTGAGGGAATAGGAAGGAATGAGTGTTTCCATTTTACGTATTTCCTTCCCTCCCACTTAGACTCCCAAACAAAGGAATGTCTTTCCATTCCCTCCACTAAAACTCCCAAACAAGTAAATGGAATGAATATTCTAAAATGATTCTTTTCATTCCATTCCTTTCCCTCCTCCCAAATGAAGTGTAAAAGTATACCAAGGCCACCATGGTGAAAGAAATGGAATGAGTAAATCATAAAGGAATGTAATGGAGTGTATTTAAGTAATGGAAAAAAAAAATTGAGTGGAATAGAATTAAGTAATCTTATTTGGATATTTTAAAATAAATGAATGAAAAGTAAGTAACCTTGTTTGGGAATATTATAGAGGGAAAGAAATAGAATCATTTTATGATAATATTACTATTAGACCTCTATTTTAAAACAAAAGGCTAAGTATATAAGGGTATTTTGGGAGTTTTAATGAAAATTTCATTAAACTTAATTCCATTCACTCCAATTCCTCCCAGTGTTAGGGAAATAAAAATTTGAAGTTTTAAGAGAATAGAGATGAATGAGCGTAAAAGTATTCTTTACTTGCCTGTGATTGTATTTTCTGAATTGCCATTTTGAGCATTTGGTCTCCCACAATACCTCTCATGAGCCTAACAAACCCTTCTTTGGGGATCTCATTTTTCTAGAAAAGCATTGATAGTTAAGAAATTAGTTTCATCAGGAAAATTAATGATACACTCAGTTCATTCACACAAACAGACACACGCACCTTCAGTTTAGCAAATATTGTTTGAAGTTGCATGGCTCTGTCTTTATCAAGTTGGGCTTGCAAGACAGGCAACAACAAGCCAAATGGTACTTGCCCTGCTCTATTATTATTATTTATTGGGTTGCTTGCCCGCTCTGTGATTGTTGCCTGTTGATTACTTATCTTCTGTAATTTTGAATATTGAGATTCACCTTCAATACTAGAGCTTCTATCTGGCTCATGTACTAGGATAGGAGTTTTTTCAGAAATCTGCATACCAGTTGTTTGAGGATTCTGGATGGGAATTTTTTGAGGATTCTGGATGTGAATTTGTTGAGGATTCTGGATGGAAATTTGTTGTGCCGGCCCCTGTTGACAATCATCTTGGGTTCTTTTCTGTGACATTTGGAGGCAATTGAGTTCCTTCGAGGCATCACTCTGTTGCTGCTGATTTTCAATAACAGATCCGTGTTGCTTTAGCTCCATTCCAGATATAGTCTGTTCTTGCTTCTGTGCATTTCTTTGGTCTTGTTGATTTTGACATTCAGTACCTTGATCTTGGCTAGCAGTTTGCCACAGTGGTAATGACTGACTGGGAGCATGATTGTTTCCTTGAGATAAAACTGTCACATTTTGCAATGCCCACGTAAAATAATTAAAAATTTGTTACACAGGACATATCCAATGGTTAAATATAAGAGAACACCCAAGACATTTAATTGAAATGCTTGGAATCAATATCTTCCACGACAAAATTTTCCTGCAGGAACATGCTTTCTATTAACAAGACTGTAGAAATAAGATAATAAAATTTAAATTTCAAAAGCACTATCATAGAAAAAAAAACATGATTGCATGAAATACAGGGTTGAGATGTCTGGATGTAAACCCATGTAGGCAGAGTTTTGAAATCCTCCAAAACATGAAATCTTCACAAGTTTTGAAACCATACATTGTGATATTAAAGAGGACCAAAAAGAAACAAAGGATAGAGGTAATTAGAAAGAATGAAAATACACCAATGAATTATTGCAAAAATTTTATTCAACATTATTAATTTATAATGAATATCAGTCGGGCTAGCTAACCCAGAACAATCTATCACCTAGTTATTTCAAAAACTATTAAAATCTTCTTCTTTGTTCAATAAGTACATAATAATATTTCATTAAGCAAGTGATCCCTATCTTCCAAATGATCATTTTTATCCAGTTCCAAAAGTTCACTGTAACTGTAATTATTTCCAAAACTTGGGGAAGAAAATGCAATAACAGTGATTTAACACCATATCTGACTCCCTAGTCTATATACCATAAAGAGTAAGTCTACTACCACAATAATTTCCACAACTTTTGCCACAACTTGCCTACATGGCGAGTTGTAAGTGGTGTAAATAAAATGGTGGGTCCATGATTCCACCACTCACGAGTCGCCACATGGTAAAGTTGTGCAAAGTTATGAAACTAGTTGTGGTACTAGACTTACTCTACTATAAAACCGAAGCCTCTAACTTATTTTGACTTTCTGAGAGCTTGCCACATAGGATTTGCAGCTCTCACAATTTTCCACATAAACAATATTTTAATAATTAAAAAACCTCCCTTTGTCCGCTAAAAAGACCCTATAAAATTCTGAACAGTCGAACTCTGAAAAAAAAAAAAAAAAAGACGACGACTTTTCACCTCCCACCTCTGACCTCTCTCTCTCTCTCTCTCTCTCTCTCTCTCTCTCTCTCTCTCCTAGTCAGTTCCCTCAAAACCAAATTGTAAACACCACCCCAAAATCTTCAACTCTCACCATATGGTTTTCCAAACCCTATGTAATTTAACCTCTCAACTTTCACTGTTGCAAGCTATGAAGCCATGCAAGCATCTAGATTTACAAATACTACCCGGTTCCCTTGCAGGTCTGCAACAATAGATGTGCGAGCTTGGAGCCTGAAGTGAACCCCAGATGCAATCTGCTCCGTATTAACATATCCCATCATATTGACATCAACAGCTGGTCCTGTGATGTCATTACTTCCAAGTCCAATCAAATATTTGGAATCTGAGACTACTCCTCTACCATTCCATTGCACTCAACCACGTAGATAAATCAAAGCTCAATGTAACTTCTCTTTCTGTAAACCAAATAGCACCATTCGAAATCTCAACCAAAGTAGCAGTAACTTGCACCAAGTTGTCCACCTAAGTGTTCTATTTCTAATTGGTTTCTTTTTGGTGCTTCATTCAAACCCTTACCTTCCTCACCAGGTGCATTTTTATTTCTGAATTACAATATATTTTTTTTTTTTTATCATCAATGTTTGTCACACCGCTTTTTGTCTCTCTATAATTTTCACCCTCTCTTTCTCATGTTTTTTTATTTCGACAAAACATTTGAATGAAGTCAGAATCAACTGAAGATGTGGCTTGGTAAATTTTTGGTTTCCATTTCTCAATATTGTGAAAATTTTACCTTTGATAGAAGTTATTAATTAGTTTATTAGAAGTGGAATTTTGTTACTATTCCTACTTGAAGGTGAGTCATGAGTGTTTGATGATACATCTCAGTGAATTTCAGTATATACAGATGATCGCAAATTTACCTTTGATGTGCTTGAATTGTTATAGGAGTGGAAAACAAAAAAAAAAAATTCTATAGATTGATGGTGTTATTGATTTAGTATTGGTAGACACATATTAATATGTTAGTGTAATTAATTTAAAATTTTGGATAAACACTTGAATTGAAACTTAGCTGAAACAGAAGTTATAGATCCAGTATGTATTCTGTGAATGCCTATTTGTGTTTAATCTGTGTGACATATTGGTTAGTAGGTAGTCTTGCTGAGTGAACTAGCTTCATGATGTCAGATATATGTATGTATGTAGATATGCACATATTTCCTTACTAATTTGATTGTATTTCGGTATTAATCTCAGAGGACTTTCTGCACTTATGTTCATCGTGTAAGGTTAGTAGCATGAACGTCTGTAGCCACGTTGTATGTTTGCCCCTTTAGATGGGAGATAAGAGTATTGGGAAGGGACAAGCACCCTATTATTTCTTTTGTCCTAGAGATTTAAATGAATCAGAAATTTGATAGGAAGAACGCTTAAAATAACCCTTGATTGTATTTTTCAAACTCCTACTCCCCCTCCCTTTTTATAATTTTTTTTTGAAGTAAAGGAGCTCTCCTTTCATTTATTTGTATGGATCAGATAATGAACAAAGAAAATCAGAAAAGATTGAGAAACAATAGACTGCTGGTCTTCTCCAACATGCTTGATGATAAAATAGTAAAGAAACAGAGAGGGGAAAAGAAGGGGGAAGGGAGACTGGTACATGGGCGAAGAGGAATGTTTGATTGTAAAAGGAGAGAAGTATTTAAAACCATGGTACCTGAACATGTTTCACAAGGATGCAAATTGCAAAATCATTGACATTACATGTGATTAACAATTGATCTCTACTGTAAAGACTAAAATGAATTGATGACAGTTTTATATTCTTTAATAAGAAAGTAGAAAACCTTAGGCTCTGTCATAGCATGGGAAAACCTACCTTTTAGATTGGTGAAGAAACATAAGGCACATATCTTTTCAAATTTTTTTTTTTTTTTTGGGGGGGGTTCTCTTTTAGGTTCAAGCTTTAAAGAAATGTCTGAACTGAAGTTCCTATTTGCATATGAAAAATTTTGGCAGTTCCATTGGCTACCGAAATCACTGTCTTTTGTTTGGATAGACATGCAATATGTTTGATAAATCCCAAAGTTCAAATACTTTGAGAAAATTGAAAATATCAATGTGACCTGGCCCTTCAGCTGCCAATAAATTTCAGGATGTCTATTTGATAACATGGCATGATGGGATAATATGGTCATTTTAACAATGGCTTCAATATTGTAGTTGATTTCTCTTAATATGCTAATTAAATAATATTAAGAACTGAAATGATGATTTTCTTTCTCTGATTCTTTACTGTTAGCAACAACATCACCAGGCTGCATTTCTATTCTAGGTTTTCTGGACGAAGCACTATAAGAACCGGAGGTTGGATGACCTGGAGTTTGTGCTTGATGATTTTAAGGAGATTTATGTTATTGATTCCAAAACAAAATCAATTCCCAAAGCTAAAGTTTTGGTGAGGATATTCGTTTGTGAATATTAGTTTTAAAATTGCAATGATTATTCTTCTTATGCTTCTTGTGGATGCGGAATGGCTATCTGCTTCTTTACCTGAAGTTTTGATTTTTTTTTTTTTTTCCCTTTCTTTTTGTTTTGGCTATCTTTTGCTTTTGGTGAATCACTTTGCTTAAGCAGTTTAGTTGTAGGACCATGTTTCCAAAAAGAAAAATGGTGATGCTTTAGGTTATTGGTGAAAATTTTTAGGTTCTTCCCCCACCCCCTCCCCCCTCCAAAAAAAAGGATCCCTGAAAAGGAAGTGAAGATTTCTAATGATAGAGATTTATGTAATAGCCATCAATCGAGGCTACCATGATTTCTAACGATAGAGATTTATGTAATTTATTTTCCATTTAGTAATTGAATGTTTCATATCAAAGAGAGGGATACATGATATTGGAATCCTAATGTGCAACATTCATTCAGAAATAAATTACAATATTAAGTTTTCATGTTAAACTATAATGAAATGATGATTGTAAAAAATAAACAAATATTAAATAATAATTAATACTCAATAGCTTTCCCGTGTATCACACAGGTTAGTGAATAGTTCACAATAATCCTAAAGAAAAAATGCATCCTTGGTTCTGTGAAATCCTTATTAATAAAATTCTGTAGACTCCAATAAATGCTTAAAGATTCTCAAACATGGCTTCTTTCAATACCAAAATCCAAACACAAATAAAACTTCATTATTTTTTCAAAAAAAAAAAAACTTTTTTTTTTCTTGGGATAACATATTGAACTTTTCTAAAGAAGAGTCCTTTGAACTCGCCTCTAGCTAGTACAATCTATAAGCAACTAACCCCATTCACCGGAACCAGTTGCCAGCCAGGTATAATCCAAGGACATTCACCCACAATTAGCTTAAACTCAATTCTAAAATATCCATCTTTAATTTTCTTTTCTCAGCTATTATATTGATAGTGTGTGTGTGTGTGTGCAAAAACTCTGCTCTTTACCTAAAATTCTGCTAATTAAAGTCCCACTTATAAAACCCTGAACTAAACAAAATAAAAATGCAAAATACAAAACTTATGTAGCCATATGTAGTGTGAATTAAGAAGCTGTAAAATTGAATAGATAGATGTAAAGAAGAGTCCTTTGAACTCAACTCTAGCCAGTAGAACCTACAAGCAATTAACCCCATCTCACCCACAATTAGCTTAAACTTAATTCTAAAATCTCTATCTTCAAATTTTCTTTTCTCAGCTATTATATTGATAGTGTGTCTGTTTGTGTGCAAAAACTCTGCTCTTTACCTAAAATTCTGCTAATTAAAGACCCACTTATAAAACCCCAAACCAAACAAAATACAAAATTTATGTAGCCTAATGAGAAATTGGGAAAGAGAGTACCGTTATCAGAATCAGAGGGCTGCTGAGAGTGAGAGTGAGAGTGAGAGGTGGACGTATCTCCTCCAATGTCTCTGTTTAGGGCAGCCTGAAATGCCTCCACGTCAGCTCCCGAGTGCATACTCTCGTCCTGTGGCGCATTGCATTAGCCAAAAATTCGTTAACTTTTTAACACCGATTTCTACAAAATTTCAGAGATAGTGAAAGAGAGAGAGAGAGAGAGAGAGAGAGAGAGAGAGAGAGAGAGGGAGAGAGAACCTCGTCTTCTTCGAGGAGCTTCATTATTGAAGGATCCATGGTGTTCTTCTCTACGCGAATCTGCGATCTCTGGTTTGAAATTTTAATATGATTTTATTTTATATAAATATAAAATATTGCACAGATTGAAGGAGATTTCTTTTTCTTTTTCTTTTTTAAAGCAACTTTGTTATTAACTTTTGTTTATAATTTATAAATAAATGAATGGACTTTGCTGGGGGAAGAAGAGGAAGAAGAAGAAGTGAATTGAGAAAAAACTGTTAACCCGATCCCTCTTTATCGCCCTCTCTCCCGATAGTGGTTTTTAGTTGGATCGGGTCTCCTTCTGGGCTCACGGGTCCATTACTAGACGCACCGGCACGGCTCTATTTGATATTTCACTGAGCTGGAAATGCTTTGAAATAAAATTCGGGTTTACCGGTTTAAATTAGTTTTTCTTTTTCTTTTTTTCGTTTTTTTTCACTAAAAAAGAAGAGAGAGATAAAGAGCAGTTTGGCTTCTGCAACGTACTTTGTTTTATGGTTCCATATTCAGCAAATCTATGCAAAATAATAATAAAATTAATAAAAACCATCATTGAGCTATTTGATTTGAATAGTTTCTAATTTCTATTAAGAAAACTGGCGGCATCACACATGTTTTGTGTATGTGATAAGGCTTTTTTTTTTTTTTTTAATTTAGTGTCATAATATTTAAAAGTGAGATAAAGATAGTATCTTAATTTTTAGAATATTTCTCCACGAGAGAGTTGATAAAAGTTTAAAATTTTGAATTTAGAATAAAAAATTATAATTTAGATAGAAGAAGAGAAATGAAAAGGCCTAAAACTTATAAATCTTTTTTTTTTGGTAACAAAAACTTATAAATTTTTTAAAAATAGTAAATTACTCTATCAACCAGTTTGCAATTTAAAATTGCTTAACTAAAATATAAGGGTATTTCAGATAATTTAAAATTTTGTGTGAAAATATTTTAGTACATAAAATGATAAAACCCAAACAGGAAATCCTGTTATTAGTAGTATACATACATAATAGTCAAATAGGTTTTACTATTAGCTGCCTAGCTAGGTAGTTTAAATTAAAAGTAACCCAAAAAAAAATGAGTTGAAAATATGCAAAGGCTATAAAACTTAGAGCATCAGCATCAGAAATTGTAAAAAAATTATATTTTTTGGATAGGCAAATTTTGGCCCGTTTGGTAACTCTACTCAACACACATTTTTCATATTTCAAACACACTTACACACATTTTAACACACTTTTTCACCCACACGTATAGTAAAAACACCCAAAATACCTTACTCAAACACTCTTCTCTCTCTCTCTCTCTCTCTCTCTCTCTCTCTCTCTCTCAAACCCACCACCACCAAATAAATAAATAAAAATGATCACCATTACCACCTCAAACACACTACCACCAACAACCAATCACAAATCACAGCATATATAAAACTCAGCAGTGACCACCATAGGAGGAAAAAAAACTCAGAACATGCCTCAAACTCTCTCCCACTAGAGGAAAAAAATTTAGCCAATCTCCTCCTTGCCCATCTCCACCAGTTGATCTCCTCCTATGGCGAGGGTCGATCTCAGTAAGAGAAGAAGGAGGTAATGGGTTTGGTTTCATGGGTTTGGCTATTGATTTTGTTTAATGTGATTGGTGGGTTTTTCTAGTGATTGAGTTTGTTGTGGTCAATGGGTTTGGCTGGTGATTAGGCATGCTATGATTGGTGGGTTTAGCTTGTGATTGTGTTTGGTGGTTAAGGGTGGTGCTTGGTGGGTTTGGTCGGTGATTGATGGTGATTGGCGAAGGTGGGTCTTTGATCGTTATTGCTATGGAGATGGGTTAAGGGAGAGAGAGAAAGAGAACACAAAGGCAAGAGAGATAAGAGAAGACATAGTGCTGCATGTAAATGAACCAAGTTGTTCATAAACAACTCAGGTTCGATTCGATAAAAAGCTTGTTCATGTTTGTTTGTTTATAAATAAGTCAAACTTAAGCCTTAGTTTTAGGCTTGTTTAATAAACAAGCCAACCCCTAGCAAAAAAATGTATTCATGAACAAGCTCGTGAGCTATAAGACTTAATATAAAACAATTCAAGCATAGACTCATTTATAAGTTTATATGTAATTGCTAAATAAACTCATTACACATATCTTAATAATGACATGGCTAACATAGGACCCTACCCATTACCTTCTTTTTTTGTCCTTCCCTCTAAACTAGGCCTGTCTAATCCACCCATCCAGACCGACCCGAAAACCATCGGATTTGAGGCTTGTGATTGTTGGCGGTGGGCTCAAACCTTAAAAAACCGATTTTGGTGGGTCAGTTGGCGGGTTGTTGCTTCAAAATCCAACTCCAATTGACCTGACTGATCTCCACCAACAAAAAGCTATCCTTCACAATTGTTTGAAGCATTATTGGATCAAATCTTGCCAAATCTGGGAATATCTCAACAAGATCTAGAGGATTTCAACTAGATTTTAGTTGGATTTCAGCCAAATCTAGCGAGTGTTGTCCAAATCAATTCCTTCCTGACCTAATCGCCACCTAACAAGAATCTAACCAATCTGACCCGAGTCTTTCATTGGTCAGCGGCGGGTCTACAAACTGCACACTTAATTTGGTCGAGTCGATTTCGGGTTGGGCATAAACCCAACTCAGATCGACCCATGAACATCCCTACTCTAAATTGACTAAGCATCGCTTTATAGATTTTAGTTACATTAAAAAGCAAAAAAACAAAAAATTAAGTGGGCCACGTATGATCCTTCTCCATCAACCATCTAATGTAAAGTTATGAAACATGTTAGTTTTTTCCCATTCATAATAGTTACAAACAAGTATTTTTATAGTTCTTCACCATCTAATGTAAATGTAAAAATTTTATTTTGAACAATTGTTGAAATTGTAGATAAGGATGGATGAATGAATGAACAGATTTAATTATATGTAAAGCTTAAATTTGAATAATGGTTAATCATAGGCCAAATTTGCCAAAAATCACAATTTTAACAAAATTTTAGAAAAAAAGTACCCTATCAAAGTTGTTTAGTTATGTAGCACATTTGTGGAATTCAAGTTTAACAAACTTGAGTTTCAACTCAAAATAGAGTTTGGGAAACTCAAGTTCCAAGCAACATGGGCTCCAACGGGCACCAAATGCAACTATCTAACGCTTTGTTTGTTTCATTGGAAAACCTTCTATAAATATAGTTTTTCACATTTTCCAGTATTTAGTAATATTAGGGAAAAAAAAAAACTAGTCAATGGAAAACTATCTTTGGTCAACGGAAAACCCAAATAAAAATAAGGCTTATTTTCTATAGGTTGTTTTCCAAAAAAAATTTGTAGAAAACAATCTTTCTCTCACCCGTTACATCTCCTATAAATATTATATTCATTTGTAGCCATGGAAAACATAATTTTTTGGTGTCTTCTCTCTTTCATGGTAAGTTTTCTCACTTTTTCTCTCTTCCCTTTACTTTTTCTCTCCTCACACCCTCACTATCACTAACTCTGGTCTCTTCTCTTCCCATAGATCTCTTTCTCTCTAACTGTCTGTCTTCTCTTTTTTCTCCATGTTTCTCTTCCTCTTTATAACACAATTCTTTAATTAGATTTTTTTTTTTCCTTCACTGATCAGTCAATAGCTCCGACCTGCAAAGGAGAACAAATTTGCAGTAATAATTATTTCATTTTTCTCTACCAAAATCCCAATTCTTTACTTTGAATTTCAAGCTTGATTTTCTTTTTTCTCTAAGAAATTTTTGGTTTGATGAATTCTAGACAAAAGTTACTTCTTTTTCGTACATAAAGTGCAAAAAAATTTTTAAAAGAAGAAGAAGAAGAAGAAGAAGAAGAAAGAGCGAATGAAGTAAAAGATGAAAATTTTAAACATAGTACCTATATTGCTCTAAATTGCTTTTACACGAGACAATCTTTACCGTAGACTAATAACATTGTTATATAATGAATATAATTGTTTAGGGAAATTGTATTTGTTGGCAGATATTTTTTTTGTTAGTAGATACTTTATGTAGATACTATGCAGTGATGATATATTATGCAGATACATTATGTAGATACATAATTTAGAGTAATATTGAAGATTTGTGGTTGACCCTAGTACACAATTAGTATGCCAACAAAAAGAGTAGATAATTAAAAGTTATTATTATTTATACTTATTGAAAATGTATTCCCCTATCAAATTTATATATATATATAAATATATATATACATATATATATATATATACATATATATATATGTATATGTGTGTATGTACATACGTACGTACGTTACTGTCCATATATATGAGTAAAATGAGTGATAGAGATTATGAAAATTTGACAACTAATTAATTTTGATTGTATCTATTGTTAATATTTTAGTATGAAAACCAAATTCATTCTTGGTTTTTTTATTTATAATGATTACATTAGTTGGTTTACATAATACACATGTTTTAAATTATACAATAAATATTTTTAAAAAATTGCATACCAAATACCAGCTTACATTCTCAAGCTCATTTTCAAAGTCATTACCAAACATTGGAAAATGAGATAGTTTTCTAGAAAATGCTATTTGGAAAATGAACAATTTTCCAGAAAACGTTAATGCTGAAACAAACAGAGCGTAAAATTATAAGATTCAAATACAATTACAAGTTATCCTACAAAACAACCATGTGGAATTTTCCTTTCTTATATTAGTAGTAGATCTCACCATGCATTTAACCAGTGGGGTGTACATTTATACAAGAGAAAATAATACATGAATATTGTACTTTTATTTAATTTTGTTTCAAACATGAATAAAGCTCCACCAAATGATATTACATGTTCAAGTTTATTTTATTTGATTGTCTAATAAGCTTGACTTATTCACAAGTTACTTGATTGATTTGTTATTTTTCCATCTATAGTAAAACCACAATTGAATTTTTTTACCTTCACAAATTTATGAATTTTCACAATGAATTAATGGTTTATGTTATCAATAAATTACAAATAATAATTTGATATCATATAAATCATTTTTTTAGAAAGGGGTATCATATGAATCTATATACAAACTTATATAATTAATTTTAAAGTATATATAAATATATTTTTTGACAAATACACATATAAAATATATATGAATTATGTTAAGGGGTGCTCTTAAAACATTTAATAATAGATTATTTTAGAAAAATTTTAATACCACTTTTATAGGTAATATAAAAAGAGTATGAGTTAACTTTTTCTTATATAATATTATATATATAGTTAAATAAATTATTGTGTTCGTAAGTACAAACATATTATTATTATTATTATTATGTTTGAGTTTAACCTTTATTTTATTTATTTATTTTTTTAAGCCTAAATTTGGGTTTGTGCTTGATTTTTTTTTATTTTTTTTAAAGCTTAAATTTGGGTTTGTGCTCGATTAACCTCATGCTGTGTTAATCGAGCTAAAAAAAAGCTCTAGACCTTAAGCTATATAAATTTATAAAATATTAAATTCGTCAATGTATTGTAGTGCATTCATAAAAAAAAAATAAAAAAATAAAAAATGTCAATGTGTTGAAGTGCATTCGACTACACAGCCACACGAGTTCCCGAAGTTTTTGTCTCATTGAGAGAGTGGGTATACTGAGTCACTGGCCATGAAATTGGAATGTGGAATTTGGAACTTGGAACTTGGCCACAGAATCGAATGGCAAGAAGATTGAAGAAATAGCAAAATCCAAGCACAAGCTAAAGGCTACAGCTTGATTCTTGAGTTCCCACTTCCTAGGCAGCCCATAAATGGGGAGTAATTTCTTAAGGAAGTACTACTACTGCCACCTCCAAACATACGAGACAAGGTTGTTGGTCACCCATGTTGGAAATTTCACTGCCCAAGCTAAATCCCTTGCAACCCATCAACAGTGGCGTGCTTATGCTCGATTTCCTAGTCAGCTTAGCAAAACCAGAGTTCCCAACACCCTGTCTCCACCTTCACGTTCATTTTCATCGTCTTCCTCTTCAAAGTCTGGATTTCTGGGATGGTATTTGGGCAACCTTCAATCTCGCCCACTTATCACAAAATGCATCACATCTTCGCTTATTTATGTAGCTTCAGACTTGACTTCTCAGGTATTTTTGCTTTTGTTTTTGTTTTTTTAAAACCCCTAAGCTTGCTGTGTAGTAGAAAATTACTTTTAGTTAATTAGCAAAATGTGTGTGTGTGTGTGTGTGTTTTGGTAATTATTGAAGTTCTATTATTGTCGTACCTATCTAATGGAATGACAAACTGATATTACAAAAGGGAATAGAGAAACTGCCTGAAACTATGAAACTGTTCAGTGCAATTGAATGTATCTTAGACCAAGCTAAATTGTTGTTTAATTAATGTGACAACCAGCTTAGTTAATTATAGAATCTATTTTTCAATTTACCCTTCAGGTAAGGAAAATATATTTAGAATTGTGAGGGACTTTACCAATATGGCAAAATTTATGGAATTGATGCTATCCTTTTTTCTTTTCTTTTATGGTTGAGAAAAAATATATTAAATTGATTGATCATGGAAATTTTTTTTGTACGAGAAGGGACATGTCAAGTACCCAAGTGGCACGGTTTCAAGCCATACATGCCAACCATCCATACCCTTAGCTTTCCTAGCCAAAGCGTGGGCAATCGAATTGCCTTGTCTTCAAACATGAGAGAATCTATGCCATCACATTTTCCTAGCCATCTCTTTGGTATTCTCGATAGGGAGCTAGGCACATTTCTTCAATATTTAAAGCTGTTGTATGGGTCTTGGAATCACCTTCAAAGAGCACTTTGTCCAGTTGTATCTTCTTGACTAAACGAGTAGCTTTCCTTCCTGCCAATACTTCCACTTCTTTAACTGTGTGAGGTAGAGGGCGTTTCTGGGCCAGAGCTGTGATTGGTTTGCCTTCATGGTCTCTAACTATCATCCTTATATCGACCTCCTTTGAGTCTTGGAAGATAGTGCCATCAAAGTTTACTTTGAGCTCGTTACTAACTGGTGGGATCCAGCTTGCCTCGTGCTCTTGCCTATTTCTAGGACCTTGCAAGATCTGTTGTTTTTTTTTTTAAAAACACTCCTCAAGCAGTTCAGTAGCTCGGGTTCGTACCAGGGTGAGAGTTTCTTTCTTCTCCTATGTCCGCTCCTTGTTTCTATAATAGCATAAGGACTAAGCCATCATGGTGAGCAGCTTTGATTGATCATCTTTTGATAGCCCTGTTACTTTCTCCATTACATCAGTAAAACTAGTGATGGTCATGCTTTTTGCATGTTCTGGACCACACCAAAATGGTGCTCTTTTATTACTTCTTTCCTAACATTTGGAGTTGGCCTCATTTTCCATTCCCTGAATGGTGTCGGGAGAAGAGGATTGATTGGGTCAACTTCCTTCAGCCATTTATCTTGATTGAGTTCTTTAGAGGTTTCCTACCTTTTGGATTTAAGGTCGGTGATTTGGGGCCTTCAAAGCCTACTCATATAGCTTCATTCTTGGGGATGGCTCCTACCTTTCCATTGAACACTTATGCAGCATGTTCTGGCTGTATGAGGAATGTTGGAGCATGGAGCTACGTAGTCTATGCAGTTATCATCGATTTTAGTGGTAAGTAGTAACTAGTTATTAGTCTATGTGGACCATGTTTTTACCAATGTGTATAAATTTTGCTTGTGATTCTTTGTGGAGGGTATCTATCCTCATGTTTCTCAATGCTTCTTTGATGAGGAATAGTTCATTGGCAATATATTTTGGGTGCTAGAAGTTTCTTGATACATTATGTGAGCAGTTTTTCTTGTCTTGATGATGTTACAAAAGGGGGTTGTAAAAATGTTGGAATAATTTCAATGCTTGAATGGGAGAGTGCGGGTATAATGTTCATAGAGTTTCTTAGTTTTGTTTAGAATTTCTGGTGTATATAGGTGATATGGGCTTTTCATATGTTTTAAGTTTTTTCCATTTTAATCTATTCAGCTTATAGGTCAGAAGAAATACTGAAACTACTCCTTCAGTTTTTAGTTAGGTTAAAATTTGTGCTGCTGAGACTTTTCCTCATTTTGTATTAAGAAAAAAAGAGTCAAAAGTCAAAACCTTTTTTTGTTGTGGATGTTTCTAACTTTGCTTTAATACTAGATCCATGAACTTTCTTTCCTTTACCTAGGATTTAAAGGATTAACAAAGGAACAACTCCAAGTTCTAACTTAAAATTTATTCACGATAAACTTGTCTTTGTAGGAGTATAATGACACACTTACATAAACTACCAGGACTAAATCTTAACTCTAATTGACCTGGGTCAAAGCTTTTTTTTTTTTTTTTTTTTTTTTTTTTGAGAAAACTAAGTATTTTAATACACACACAAGGGGATAGGGAAGAAGGTTTTAAAGAAACTATTAGTGGTGTATATCCAAAAGGGTCTAACTCTTAGATACACAGCACAGGCTTTAAATTTCTAGAAAATTAAATAAAACATAAAATAAAATATTTATAACCTAATTAACTAATAAAGTCCAATGGACCAACTGAAAAAGGATGTTCGATTTCTAAAATTAAACAAAACTATATTAAAATAAAATTGTCTTTACACTCCCTACATCAGTTTGCCATCACTTCCCATCTTTTATTGTTATCTATGTTTTTTTTATATCCTTTTTATTGCCCCCCAAAAAAATCCTTGAGATCTGATTAAAAAGTCAACCTTATGTAGTTAATGTTTGTACCACAGTCTTGTATCAAATACCACTTCAAGTATCTCCAATGGGCCAAAAATGAAACATGACAAGCCAGTGACTTGATCAACATTCTCTCAGAGTATGTGTTTGCCTTCAGTTACTGTTATTGTTGTGGCACTATTGGTAGCGTATGGGATGGTAGTGGGCAGCTTACTCAATTATTTTGTTCAAGTAACACTTTCAAAACCTTTTCTTTTATATCCTTTTTTGAAATAATTTAATTAGTTTATTTACTTACTGTTCTATATTGAGTTTCAAACCTTTCTTGTTGTCTTTCTTCTGATATATTTAGTTTTGATTCTGATTCTAAATTACTCCACTTTCTGCTATATATGTTTCTGTGGCCTATATTTTGTTTTTTTTTTTGTTTCCTGTTTTCCCTAGCTTGTTATGGTCAACTGATTTAAGAGACATTTTTTTTAGATGATTACGCTACCACCTTCTGGTTCTTTTGACACAACAAGGACATTCCGCATGGCTGCTTATGGGTTGGTAATCTTAGGGCCAAGTCAGCATTTTTGGTTTAATTCTCTCTCAAAGATTTTACCAAAACGGGATGTACTTACAACCTTGAAGAAAACTTCTATGGGGCAGACTATTTATGGACCGATTATCACTACCATTTTCTTCTCCTATAATGCAGGTTTGCAAGGTAAATAAAAAATTTCCTTTAATTACTATATTTGGACCTTATGCCAATACTAGTTATGACCGCCTCCAGGTAGGAGCAGTCCAGTTGGACTCCTCCCT
Organism: Quercus lobata; assembly: GCF_001633185.2. Lineage (NCBI taxonomy): Eukaryota > Viridiplantae > Streptophyta > Magnoliopsida > Fagales > Fagaceae > Quercus > Quercus lobata. The sequence goes on from NC_044915.1 coordinate 37,625,303, forward strand.
ATTTATGGTTTTGGGCTACCCCTGATTCTGGAATCTCCAATGTTTGGATGGAGGGAGATAGGGGGAAAGGAGCAGGTAAGGTGACTGGAATGTAAATTTTAGTAGATTGTAGCCACCTTCCCCTCAACTCTAATCTCCTCCCCATCCATTCCAAACATGCACTTAGAGTGGTTGGGCTATCAGCTGGTGGGCTCTGTTTTGCCAACTCCAGCAGACCACCTTTTTCTTCTTTTTAAGTGGTCTGATAGCGGGCCTCTTCCTGAGATCAACGTTGGTTGATTAAGCCTCATAGGTTCTGTTCAGGCTGAACCAGCTGGCCAATCACTAGCATTGGCGTGCTTTCCTATTTTTAGCTTATTTAGTTGGTAAGTTTAGCATGTGGTCATCTTATTCATTTGGTGAGCCACATTGAGCTTCAGCTGTTTAAACTTTAAAGTTCAGCTCCCAACAATTGGACACACAGGTTTTAGTTGTGCCACATTGCACCAGCCACCAGCAAATGGCTTGTTCTTAGTACCTAGTTTTCTGATTTGGTTGTGCTGGCTGTTCTGGTGATACGTTGATACTCTTAATGAGTTACCATCATGATGCCAAATGTAGGTGAAAATAGCCACGAAATTTTTGCAAGATTGAAGCGTGACCTGCTCCCAACATTCAAAAGTGGTGTTATGTTCTGGCCGATCTGCGATTTTGTTACATTCAAATTTATACCTGTTCATCTACAGGTATGTTTAGATCATCTCTCTCTCTCTCTCTCTCCCCCCTTCTTTTGGACAGAGGGATGATAGGGCCCCATTTCAAGAGTCCTTAGCAAGGAATATTATTTCAGTTATTCTGAGTTTAATTTATTTTAGTTAACAAACTTACTTCAGTGCTTATCATGAAACCTATTTTACTAACATTATTCTTATGTACGTTTGCAGCCATTGGTGAACAGTTCATGTTCATATGTATGGACCATTTATTTGACATACATGGCAAGCTTGAAGAAAGTGAGCACCACTTAATTTTGGGGTCTTGACTTATACTCTAATTATGTAGATTTGTGCTCGTTAACTGGAAATCATTTTTAAAAGGTTGGTAACCATTGCTGTTATTGTTTAAATGCTTTTAGCAGTAGGGAATTGCGTTTTGGGTTATTGTCCAAACTTTTATATGCATAATTCTTTATATTGAGCCTTTTAGATGAACAAAATTGTGCCATATGTTATGAATTCTTCTATGATTACGGTTCATGTTCATACGTATGGACCATTTATTTGACATACATGGTGAGCTTGAAGAAAGTGAGCACCGCATAGTTTTGGGGTTTTGACTTACATATTCTAATTATGTGGATTTGTACTTGTTAACTGGAAATAATTTTTAAATGTTGGTAAGCATTGCTGTCGTTGTTCAAATGCTTTTAGCAGTAGGGAATTGCGTTTGGATTATAGCTTGTTCAAACTTTTATATGCATAATTCTTTTTATTGAGCCTTTTAGGTGAACTAAATTGTGCCGTATGTTATGAAATCTTCTGTGTTATAATCATTCCTTATTTTGATAAGAAGGTAATGTGGATAAGGAATCTTGATTCTTTGAGCTGTGAATTCTGCCTTGCGCATGCTCTTTTCTTTTCATCTGGATTATATCCAAATCGGCAATTTGTAACTTTTTGCTGTGAATGAATTTTAGTTGAACAATTTGATAAAGAGAATGAGGAATTGAGTGACCTATACTATAAGTAGGGATGGCAAAAATGCTCACGGGTGTCTTTTTCTTTCCTCTCATCTATATTTCATCTGCGCGGAAGTCGTCATATCAGTTATTAGGGGTGGTAAAAATAAAATACTTCCAACCCACTTCATCTAGCCATCTAATTCTTGCCCCGTGTGGGCTTTCTCTACCCTCAAAGAAGATATGACACCCATAGCCTTAAGCATTCACATCAAAAGTGCTAAAATTTTAGCTTTTAGCACCTTAAAAATCTATTTCATCTATTTTAATACTTCATTTTACAATATACTCCTACATCAAATCTTTTATTTTTACATATAACCCATTAATCCGATATGCCACTTATGCATTTAGTTGTGCTAAAAAAAATTTATTTTGGCACATTAAAGAGTTACTTTATCTATTTTAATATACTATTTTACAATTCACCTATGACATATTTCTTATCTTTAACACATCACCATTAAAATAACCTAAAATAAGATCAACTTTTTATTTAAAAAAAAAATACTCAACCACACAAAGTAGAACACACGGTTAAAAAAGAAAAAATAGATAAATTTCAACCACAAAATGAGAGACATCGTGTATGTTTGGATAGCACGTTTAAGTGCTGCGTCTGCTTTCTCTCTCTCTCTCTCTTTTTTTTTTTTCTTCTTCTTCTTCTTCAGCCGCAACTGTTGACCGGTCTTTTGTGAACAGTGCATAAATGCACTGTTCATGGGTCTTACAAACTCCACTTTTTATCAACTTTTTCATTAAAAATGGGTTTCACGGTACTAATTACACATTTAAAAATTATTTTGCTACAATGTTTTCAGTTTTTAGTTTCAGCAAAATAAGTTATATCCAAACAGACCCATCAGATATGAGAGGAGAGAGAACGAAAAGAGAGAAAAAAAATTATAGAACACGGTATTATGCCAAATGATAATTTTTTTTTTTTGATATTTGGAAGTTCTGATGTAAGGGTGTTTTTGATGTTTAGTGTGCTAAATACTTTTAGCCTTGAGCTCTTTTTTTTTTTTTTTTTTTGAAAGGTTTTAGCCTTGAGCTCTTGATGCTAATGCTCTTAAAGTGGTCATTATTATGGTCTGTTGCCAATTACCATCCTTAACTACTACTACTAGAGTCACTTCAAAATGGTCCCTCTCTCATGGGCATAATCTTAAGCAGCTTGAGGGTGGAAAAGAGTGGACAAGAAATGCCGCCTTTATTTGAACTTCGAAGTGATCATCATGGCAATTATGGTCTTCCCCGATCTTATCAAAAAGAGTACAAAGTGTAAAAATTTCTGCCGTTTCAAATTTAAACATTATAACCGTTTTTTTCGATGCCTGTATGATTTTCTGCCGTTGATGGAGGAAGAAATGTTGGCCTTTTTGTGTGGTTGTGAATGGCACAGGTAAGTAACGTAACCCTTTTTTTTGATATTTAGTGGAACTGTTGCTAAGAAATGACGTAGTTTCAAAGTGTTGAGTGATGTAGATCCCACTATCCACGGGTGTTCCTAAAATAGGCCCAGTCAAATTCCAAACCAATTTCACAGAAGTAACCAATTCTGAGTGGTGAAGATAATTTTTTACATGGAACCACTATTTTGTGTAAAATTGGGTGTATCTACAAGATTTAGGGAATGAAAATAAATAAATTATAAGCATAGATAACTTTTGGATCATAACTTTGGCCAAAATTGCCAAATTTCATATATGGTGGAAATTTTCAGCAAAATAGTGCCATTCTCAAAAAAGAAAAAACAGTGGGTTAATCTCACGTCGAAAAATGAGTGTGAGTTAAAGAAATTTAAAGTCTATACTGTGTATTTAAGCGTTAAACCCTTTTGGATATATACCACTATTTAAGACTTTCTTCCCTCTCTCCATGTATATTAAAATATTTAAGTTATGTTTGGTAACAGTTTTTGTTTTCTATTTTTAAAAACTTGTTTTTGAGAATATAAAGAAACAAAAAACTTTCTTGTATTTTTGAAATAAAAAACATGTTTGGTTAGTTGAAATTAAAAAAAAAAAATTTGAAAAAAAAATACTAAAATATGTTGTAAGAACCAAATTTGAATCTCTAGCCCAAAAAATGAGTAGGTTCAAGTCCAAAAAGCCCAAAACACATGGCAATTACATGAATATGGCAATTTTTGTTGAGAAAAACACATAACATGACATTTTTTCTGCACAAAACACGATATGGTTGAAATCGTGCTCTATATGAAAATTAATTTTGTGAAAAATATTCTGCTACATAATTTACAAATAATGCTATTTTACTAAAAATTTTGAAAACATATGGTATTTGACCATTTTGGCCACGTAACCTTTACCGCAATTTTACTCACTGTAGAAACTGTGACAAGAATAGTGACAAACCATGTGATGTCTAGAAGCTTTTTTTCTCTCTTATTTTTTGGGATAATGGTCCCGGAAGAATCGAATTTCAAATGCTTAGGTTCTTTGGGCCCCACAATGTCCTCTAAAATGGGCTAATCGAGGGGCCCATAACGTAGTCTTACGTAGACTTCCCATTCACCAGTTATCTGAGTGTAGGACCACGCATGCCTAACACGGCGGTCTGACCGACCCGTCCCCCTAAGTTACGACACGTGGCTCGCATTGGTGGCACAAACAATCAGTGACATGGCCCAGTCCGCATTCTTAATCTTTACCCTATTTTTTCTCTCTTCACGCTCCTAATAGCGCGTCCACACCACGCGAAATCATACGCGACAAATCACCCATGAGCCCCACAACGTTATAATTGGGGCGCGTCTAGTTCTAACTTCTAACTTCTAACTTCTAACGTCTAACGGTGTCCCCCCGCATAAACACTTGGCAAAAGACACGTGCGTGAGACCCACGAACCATAATATCTTCACGTGGCTGTACGGTTTCATATTATCACAAACCAATCAGTAGCCCCCACGTGAGAATCAACACTTCTCTTTCGAACACGACATTGGATCCGAGACACGGGTAAAACTCGACACGTGGCGAGCGTGTCCCCGATATGATCGCGTCATCAAGGAGACGCGAGCCAACGATTAATACAGCAACGGAGTTGAGGAGTTCCCACTAGGGTTGTGAGAGAGAGAGAGAGAGAGAGTGAGTGAAAAGTCTCTCCAAGCCTCCAAAGGCAGACAGAGAGAAAAAAAAAAAGAAAAAAAAAAAGAGAGCACCCAAGTGTGTGTCAAAGTTAGTTGCTCTACCACTTTACGATTTTAATGTTATTTTAATATTTCATATTCGTACTGTTCTGGTGTTAACATATATGTGTGTGTGTTTTTTTATTGTTCAACCTGTTCAGATATTTTGTTTGCTGAGTTTCTGAGGCTGAGATCTCTCTCTCTCTCCTGGGCTCGCAAAACTCGAAGAGAAAGCAGTGGAAAAATAAAGAGCTTGGTTGGATGAGTATGGAGTGGTGGGATAAGGTGAAGATTCCCATTCGACGTGTTTGGATCGGCGTTGCCACGCGTCTTGGGATTCGCAAAAGCGGTATGTAACTGTCTCTCCATGTTTCACGCACTCTCTCTTCTAGAATTTGGTCTTTTTTTTTTTCGGTTATTGCCGTTACAGTTTGGAGAGAAATATGTGAAATCAGATCGAGTGTTTTTTGTTTTCGTTTTTTTTTTTTTAAATAATGGGTTTTCTTTCATATTAACAAGGTATTCTTGATGCGTTTGTACATAATTATTCCTGAATATTTACGATTCTTCTGTGCTGAGATTGTTCGTTTTTTGTCATCTGTGATTGGTTATTAGTTTTTGTCGGTGCATTATTTGTGATAGTGTATTGGTCATAGTCATTATCAATCATCACCTAATTCGCCATTTTCAAACTTGATGATGAGCTTCACATAGGTAAAAAAATATTATGAGAATTGAAGGTGTCGGTGCAACGTAAGAGCACTATTCTTTTTTCTTAAAAAAAAAAATCATTATTATTATATTTATATTTTAACTTTTAAAGTAAAATTTAACTTAATAGGCTTCTTATATACAAGCAATTAAGATTGCAGTATAATGGAATTGATCGTCATGGCATTTCTCAGAGAATGGTTACAATTTTGTGGATCATATTACGTTTTTTTTGTTTAATAAGTAATATTGCGCTTGGATTCTACAAGAGATTGATTTTTTTTTTTTTTCCTTAAGATATATAGTTTAAACAAAATCTTAGAATTAATGTTTGTCCTTAGAAGCTTTGGCTCTGTTTTTGTTGGGTATTGGGGTGAAAAGGGAAGAATGTGAATTGGGAAAGATGGCCTAGGTAGAGTTTCTTTGGTATGTAATAGAAGAATATGATGAATTCTTTTAGATGGGGAATTGAGTTAATTCATTTTTGAAACCATGTTTATTGTTCAACACCTATCAACAAAATAAAATAGCTTTGGTGGATGCTAGTTTTATGGATAATGTAACTCTTGCTTAAAGACTTATTATGTGGTTTTTTAGTCCTATACTAAATCGTTGAACTTTGTTATGCAGCTGTTAATTTGAACTAACCCAGTGCTTAATCTATTCTAAATCAATATATTATTTCACCATGTTAATTTTCATAAAACCAGTTTTAAACTTCTAAACTTTTTTCTATTTCACTAGTGTAGTTCTGTTGGCTTGGCTAAGATGTATTAACACCCAGATCAGTCAGCAACAATATACGGAACAAGTCATTCTTTTACTACTAGCAATTGTTTTGATGTTTTAGTTGTTATCATTGTTCTGAAGCTTCATATCACCCTTATGTAATTTAAAAGTGTAGACTGATTGTGAGTGATCATGTTTGGAAAATAAGCAGGACTACTGAAGCTGAGACATGATGTGAGCACTTGTGAATATGAGGATGTGCGTGTGATGTGGGAGATGCTGAAAAGAAGCGAAACGGAGCAAGTCGTCCCTGAAAAGAGCAAGAAGAGATCCTTTTGGAATATCTTTGATTGGGCTAGGTGCACTCCATGTCTCTGCCGTGGTCTTTGATCATTCATATATGAAATCTTCTCAGCTCACAAACTCTACTTGCTAGGTCTGCAAAGTATGGAAATCGATTTTGTCCCATAAAAAAATAAGAAGATGACAGAGCGCTTCATATGTGACATGGTTTCTTCTCCTCTTAATAGGTCATCTATCTGTGGATATGTACTTACCATTTCGACATGATCCATCTCTTCACTCCATGTTTATTCCCTGCGAAATAAACTATTATGTGTTTATAACACATAATATGTGTTTTATGTTTCATACATTAGTATGCACTGTTATATATTGTGCCTGCATGCTTATGAATAGTGCCGTCTTCTTTTTCTGCTTTGAACATCTCTTTTTGTTTCTTGTTTGTGGATGATAGTGCACATTCAGAAGAATTTTAGAGTGAAGATTTGACTATGCTTCAGTTATGCAGAATTTCACAACTTAATTGTTATTAAATTATCACTATCTTAATTTTTAGGATCTTCTACTATCTTTCCATTAAAAAGAAATTGGGAATTTCATAACTTAATTGCTAAGATAGAATAAGATAATATGCTTGATTGTTGTTAGGTCATTTATAACTTGTTTGATAATTATGATTCCTTCATGCGAAAGATGGGTGAACTTAGAAAAAGATGATTTAAGGAGAGAAAGAGAGCTATACTCGTGCTGCCAAAACACAAAGCAAACCTTCTCTTACAACATCTGTTATATATAATGAACTGATTTTGGGCTGAGGGAATAAATGTGGCAATTTGATTGTTGTTAGGATCTTGATTAATGTGTTCACTTGTCATGCCTATATAGAGGCGTAAGAGGACATCTAAAATCTGTTTCTTGGTAGAGCAATGGGTTCTTGGGATGTTGCAATAATATGGTTTTAATGTTGATTTGGGTAAGCTAGTAAAAAACTAAAAAAGCTACCCTTTGTAGTTTGCTTTTCTAAAAGGATTGGTCCCTCCTAAAACTTCTAATTTTAAGGAATCAACTTAATAATCATGGAATGGTAACAAACAAGCTTTCAATGGCTAAAGCCAATTTGAATGAGAATTCTGATAATAAAACAGATTTTGAAGATGGGTTTAGCATGTGTTATTAGCTTGCATGTGAGCTTACTCATGGGCTAATGGGTTTTGTAAATGTTGCAAACCCATTATGTGAACCGAATTCAGATCCTTTAGATTTCCTAGGGTACTCTAACAATAAATTTCCTTAAATTCTAACCACTCTTTTATAATTTAAAGGTCTAGATTTTGCCATGTCAATATTCCACTAATAGTACTCTTAAAATAATAAAATAATATTGCAAACAAAACAATTAAGATTATTGTTAGTAGAATGACGACATAGTAAAATCCAAACCATTAAGTCATTAAAAAATGGTTAAGATTTAAGAAAATCTATTTGGTAGAGTACCCTCAGAAATGTAGAGGATCTAAATTCTATGTAAACCATCTTTTGGGCACATGTGTAAACTCATAATAGAACCTCTTTGCCCTCCGAACCATACCTTTTTTTTTTAATAATAATTTCCCTAATGTTTTTCCATATATGCTTAGGCCCATGGATGTGGGGGAAAAATAAGGAGTCTGACAATACTTAGGCTTGCTACCTACTTCATATAGGTTTGGTAAAAAATGGGCCTTAACAATAGCAAAAGGAAGTTGTGATAAATGATAATGATGACATGGTTGGCTATCATTAATGAATGGCCTTCTTTCAGGTTCCTAAAATTATTCACATGTATTTTATACATTTTTATTATGAATTACATATTAATCTTTTCTAAAATTAAAATATATTATATATCTAACCCCTTCAAGATAATAAAAGAAAAATTTTCCAAAAAAAAAAAAATTTGATTGATTTACACACAAGGTAAAGAAAAGGAAAAAAAAAAAAAAAAAAAAGAAAGAAAGAAAATTTTCCCAACATATTATTGTTGGATCATTGAATTCAACATTTTCTATCTTTGTTTTAAAATTTTGTTCTCCCTCACAAGAAACAAAATGTTTCATAAGAGTTAAGTTTAATGTTAATAAATTAGAATTATTATAACCAAAAACAAATTTGAGTAAAAGTTAGAAAAAATAACCAAAAATTTAACCTAATTGTTTTTGTGTAAATATTAAAAATGAAATATTTTGTTAGGAAAGTCATATACACACACAATTCAATAATTGAGGAAATGAAGATTTAAACTTTAGATGTTTTTGTGAGGTAAGTTGAGCTACAAAATTATTGATTAAGCAAGTTATAGTATGAGAGTACATGAATTTATCTATTGCATTTATAAAAACCTCAAATAAAAATATAATTTCTTTAATATGTTTAGTGAGTGTAATTTATTTATTTTTAAGAACTTTATGAGAACGAAGAAAAAAGGGTTTCAAATTCAATATGAGAATGAAGATAAAACTTTTGTTGCAAAAGTGACAAAACGACGCTGCGTTTCATTTAGCCTACAGAGCTACGAAACGTTGCGGTTTGGCCTAGCCCACCCATTAAAGCAACGACCATGACCAGCTTGACCTATAAAAAGCCTTAGGGTTTTCGGTTCCTAATTCATCTTCTTTGCAAAGCGAGCTAAAAAAGTCTCAAAGCGGCGCACTGAGAGTTTAGAGCTTCTCGGAGGAAAAAAAAAATGGGGCATTCAAATGTGTGGAGCTCGCATCCTAAAAGCTACGGTCCTGGTTCTCGTACTTGGTATGTATTTCATCTCTCTCTCTCTCTATGGAACTTTAAATTATTCATCGGTTCGATTTGTATTTGAATCGAAACAATAAATTTATTATATATGTAATTTGTTCTCCTAGTGCGCTTGAGCTCAGATTAATTAATAATAAAAAAAAAAAAACTGGGTATTATGGTTCAGACTCATTGTCATTTTGCTGTCAAAAGTTGTTTGTATGGGCTTATGATGATTGTTGCAAGATGTTTGTATCTATGATTAGAACTTATGGTTCGTGGATGAAACTAGACATGGGGTTTGAAATTTGGAGAGAGCCTATGCTTTCAAAAAAATAGAGTATATGGAATGTAGATGAAGGGGTTGTGAGACTTTATGGTCTAACAATACCAACGAGCGAGAGTGCTTTTAATATCTTGGACATTAATCCATAGGATAGAGAGATTGAAGATAATATGAATAGTAGGATACTAGTATAGTGGGTGAAGACTTGAAGTGTAGAAACGCTATCAGGATATTAAGTTGAAAGGGAAAAAAATTTATAAGATTGATGTAAGATCTAATATACTATTTGGTGTTGTATTTTGGTCTGTTAAGAAGAAGTAACAAGTTTAGAAAATGATTTTAACTGAAATGAGAATGTAAAGATAAATGTAAATACGGATTCAAAATGGGGAAATCCATTGGGGCGATCCCTATTGATGAAAAGATGGGGAAGAGTGGTTTAAGATAGTTTGTTCATGTGCAGAGGAGAGCGATTAATGCATCAGTGAAGAAGTGTGAGTGGATTCAAGTCAAGGGAATGAAAAAAAAAAGGTAGAAGACCTATAATGACATTAAGAGATATTAGAGAGTATAGCTTTCAATAGAGTAGAATGGCGGAAAAGAATGCATGTAGTTGATCTTGATTAGTCTCTAGAGGATCCTTAACCAACTGCAAAATTTTAGGACTAAAGATTGGTTCTTCTTGTTGTAACCTGTGATATTGAGTTTATTGTAATGTTCTCATCATTCCCTTGTCTGTGTAGTGCATGAAGTACTTTAATTGTTAATGAGGATCTGGTGCTATATGATAATATGATAATATGAAGATGTCTCTGTTGATGAGGATCCAGTGTCCACCCCAAAGTTTTGGGCTAAGTTTTTGTTGTTGTTGGTTGGCTGGCTGGAGTGATCATCTTGTTAGTGCAGCATGTTTTCTGTCATTTATTTGTCGTTTTAGTTTCTCTGTGGATTACCCCAACTAATTGGTTACAATTCTTTTGAATTATTTCTGAATTCTTGCTTGTCTGTTTAAAAGGATTTTATTAGCTATGTTAAGAAAATACTTTGTTTTATGGTAATGTGTTGGTGCTAATGATATTGATTTGTGGGAACTTTGTTACTGTGCAGCCGAGTCTGTGGTAACCCTCATGGGTTGATTCGGAAGTATGGACTGATGTGCTGCAGGCAGTGCTTCCGTAGCAATGCCAAGGAAATTGGTTTTATCAAGGTATCCATCATTTTTTCAGTTTTGTCTTTAATTCTTCCTGTGCTAACCTTTGGAAATGGCAGGCAGAAATATGACCAACTTTTAAAAAAAATAAATAAAGGGGAGAATACTTTGGATATAATTGCTTCCACTTCTCCCATTCTACCCTAATTTCATGTACCGATATTTCTTTAGCAATACCATTTGTTTGATTTGTGTTTATTTGTTTCTTTGTATGTTTGTATGTGTGTTTGCTTATCTATTTCCTATTTTCCTCTTTCAGTACCGTTAAAAGGTGGGACGATCTAGTCTACATTGACAATGTTTTCGTCCAAAGAATATGGTGGCTGCTTGGCTTGCTGGGTTCCCCCATTTTTAATTTTGTTTTCATGCTTGAACTAGAAGTTGTGATTTTCCTTTTAATTTTTGTTCATGACGAAGGCTATGTAATGGTGACGTTGTTGGACCTCTTTTTTTTCTACTTTGCATTATAGTTTTTATATACATATGAATGAGCCATAGCAATGACAACTCTCACATCTGCGACAAGGCCAATTCCATTGTCCGGCAAAATGTACCGTAGTCTGTTGCAAATAGATGTTCTTTACCGGTTTGTTTCCATCAGTTTTGTAAAAAATAATATCTTGAACTTCATGTTCAAAACTCCTAGCAACAGGAACAAGACTGCAACAAAATCAAACAAAAAAATCTCACGATAAATCTTAGCACTTAGCAATAGGAACTGATCTTATTTTTGTGTATTTTATACCCTTAAAAAAATTTCAAATTTAAAAGCCCAAGTGAAAACCCACCAAAAAAAATCCTAGTGCGATGATCCGCATCTCATTCTAGCTTTCTAATTCCCCTACATCCAGTAATCATATTTGGACCCCAATATTCCCACTCCAACAATTTTGATTCAAAAACAACGAAATATATCAACCTGATAAAAACAACTTAAGACCCCAGTTTAATCCTCTCAATTACATAAATAAGATTTAATGTACTGGATTACAAAAAAAAAAAAGATTTAATGTACTGAATTAGTTAAAACAAGCCTTTGTACGGAAAATGCTTGGGTGATAACCTGGACATAGGCAAACCAAGCTTAGAGTTGCGAGTTTTCCCAATCCCAGTTGATCTTAGTTGGTACAAAATGTTTAAGGGAGTGAGTGATGTGAGGTGCCGGGCCTGCTGGCTGGTGGGTATAAAGAATGATCAGTGGAGAGAGAGAGAGAGAGAACATCAAAATAAAAGAGGGGGAAGATTACATCACAGTAGTCATAAAGCTTGAATCAAACCCAAAACTCATACCAAGAAATTGAACCTTCAGAAACACCACACCTAAGTCTTCCTTGATTTAGACCTATTTAGATCCTAACACAAATAAATATTTACCCACATTGTGAAGAACACTCTGTTTGTAGAGGTTGAATATATGTTTGTACAGTTTTCTTTGGGTTTTGATTAGTGGTTTTCAGGTCTCTTTTCCTTCTTTCTCTAGGTTGTGTGAATATGACAATTTGGTTTGGATTGATTGGCTTAAGAAAATTCATAGAAAGAGGAAGAGTTTTCTTGAACCAAAACTTCACAATTTTAACAAAATCCTCACCTTTTGAACTTAAAAAAAAAAAAAGAAATGGTTTTGGGAGGAGAAAGACATAAAAAGGGGAGGAAAAATACATATTTACTCTGTTTTTAATGGAAATAGGTTATGGGAGACAAACATAGCTTAAATGACAAAGTGATACTTTTATGCAACTATGTACATTCAATATACATAATTTTAAAGAATATATACAATTTTGTACATTCAACATATATAATCAATTTTCAAAGAATTTATCAAATTGTGTACATTCAAAGCACATAATTTTAAAAGAAAGTATACAAATTTGTACATTCAATTTACATATATATATATATATATATATTTAAAAAGCGTACAAAATTGTGTATATTCAACTTACACAATTTTTCAAAGAATATATCAAATTATGTACATTCAACACACACAATTATGTATATTCAACTTATACATTAAAAAAACAAATGTAGACAGTTTTGTGTTGAATGTACACAATTTTCTTTTTAAAAAAATACATAATTTTGTACAACATTACATAATTGTGTACATTTACATGCACAATTTTTAAAAAAATTACACAATTGTATACATACACATTTAACCAAAAAAAATGTACATAACTCTGAATAACATACACAATTATGACCATGTGGTTCTCTACTCTCTCTTATTTAAGCTGTTCTGTACAGTGTGAACGTTACGTGGGTATGTCTTAGATGCCATCCTCGCTTCCATACTTGCGGACGAGAGCCCATACTCCAATTTCAACGGATCTTCTCCCTTCTCAGTGTGATAGAGATAAACATAAAACATTCAAAGCCAGAGTAATGAGGATTGAGGCGGTGCCCACATCTACATATTTATGTGCAATGGATATAATATCAAGATTTGACCAAGATATTTTTGAAGTCTTGAGAGCAAGGTCAATTATGAAAAGTTATTGCATCGGTTGCCTACACGCAAAAGAGAGGCCACATCTGACATAACTGGAAAATCCAAGTCTTGCTCTGAAGATTTGGGCCCTGGTCAACTATGAGCGTTTCTTCTTTTTTATTTTTTATTTTTATTTTTTTTATAACAAAAATAGTAAATTGTCATGGCTGAGAAGATTTGGGCCTCATTGATTATGAGTTAGGCCCTGGTCAAAATGAAAAAAAAAATTAGCAAATTACCATGGCTGAAAAGAGAAGACTTGGGCCTCATTGATTGTGAGTTAGGCCCTGGTCAAAATGAGCATTGTTTTAGGCTTCATTTAAAATATCACAACAAAAATGGAGGTGCGGGGAATCGAACCCCGTGCCTCTCGCATGCGAAGCGAGCGCTCTACCATATGAGCTACACCCCCTCATTCCTGTCCCTAAATTGCAAAACATAATATTTTGTTAATAAATCTAGGATCCAGTTAACTACCATTTAAATAAGTTTTGTTAACATTTTACAAGAAATAGGAAAAAGAAAAAGAAAAAAAGAGAGTCAAAAATCAGTTTTTTTTTTTTTCTCTTCTTATAAATTTTTTTTTTAGAATAAGCATTCATTTTGTAATTTTCTTTAGAATTTTTTTTATAAAAAAAATAATTAATTTTTTTGACAAATTTTTATCAGAAGGAAAAGTTAACAAATAAGCATTGATTTTGAAATTATTTAGAATTTTTTTTATAAAAAAAGAAAAAATAATAATTAATTTTTTGGATAAATTTTTATATTTTTTCATAAAAATAATATTATCAAATTATCCGTTAACCGACCGTTTCTAAAATAGTTCACCATATCTATAGAACTAGTATCAGGCGGTGCAGTTTTAATTGCTTGGGGGAGTGGGCGCAAACGCAAGTGCTTTTACTGTCGTGACCTCAGACTCAGAGACGTGCCCACTGGCTCGCATTCCACCACAACGTCTTAGCAAGCAATTAAAGTGGCTTCATTGCCCACTGTCTGTTTCTGCAACACAAAGCAAAAGTACAATAACTCACTCAATGTCTTACCATTAATCTATGTATCTTCTTCACTGCTATGAAAACACAGTCATTTAGTGAAACCCACATGGATCTCCTTTATTTCTCTCATTTACCACCTCTCTTTGACACAGCAGCAATAAATAAACAAAACACTAACTTCATTTTCAAAGGTATGGGTTTTGTATAGTTTCTGTGTACGCGGTCCCCTTTCTTTCTCTTCCACCGCCTTTTATCTTCACGGATTTTCTGGTAAACTTTGGTGTTCTCTGAATTTTTTCTAGCTGTGACGAGAGAAAGTTGATTCCGTTTTTTATTTTTATTTTTTCCCTTGTGCGGTTGGGTTGAGTTGATTACTTTACCATTATATAAGGTGGTGTTTTCACTTGCGTGACAAACAAACACACTCTTTTTGGAGCCCATTCTCATTTGTGACATTATGAAGGTTTCTGGCTTATGGGTCTTGCTTTTGCTCTTCGTTTTTGGGACAACTTTCTTGTCCCTTAACGTCTCTGGCAGAAGAATTGTCTCCCTTGTTCCCGGTAAATACTTTCCCTTTTGTTACTTTGGTTTCTGTTTGAGAAATGTTTGTTTATTTTGGTGTTCGGTTTTTTAGTTACAATATGTTGTTACTTGTTTAGGAATATGGAAATGCTGATGGGGTTGAGTGAGAAATCTTTATGTTATTTTATGATTTGGTTGATGGGTGTGCAAAATTGCTTGCTTATTGTTGTCGTTCTTTTTGTGTGTAGTGCAATTGTTTTCTCATAGCTAAAGGCGCTTGGCTCAAGTGCATAACTAGGTCTTATCATGCCAAGCATCTATATAAATATAAATATTAATAGGGGTTGTGTTCAAGTTAAAATTATAGTAACTTTTGTACATATTACACTACTTAATAACTTTCTATTCGATATGTTTTTGGATTACAATGTTTCCTTATACCTTAAACACTAGCAAAATTTGAAGGTCACCACCAGAGATCAATAATTATTTGATCTATAAAAATTTTAAATTTCAAGTTGAACTTAAAAATTATACCCAAAACTTGTATTTTTGGATCTGATAGTAAGTAACATTGAATTGATATGAAATTTGACATGCATGTTATGAACATAGAGAACATCTACTACTTTGATCATTCTAGATGAAGAAGAAAGGCTTGGTGTACCTGATGCACCATGTTAGCTACACAAGCTGACAATTTGGTGCATCATACTCCATATATGGTTGCATGTCCATTTTAGAAGCTATAAATTCTTTATCTTTTAAAATTTGTAGAAGAATTTTAGTTATTCAATATTGACCAAATAATGAGTCAAATGGAGCACTCCGGAAAATTATGATTGTCATGGACTCATGTCTGATGCAATTAACAATGCAGTTGCTTGTTATGATGCAAATCAAGGCTAAGTGAAGGTGCTTTTCCATTGCCATTTTATGGTACATGGTTATGAATCTATATTACCTCTTATGTGATTTGCAGTTCTTTATTCACATGTCACACCTGCCATTCTTAACAACAATCATGATTCTGTTCCACGTGTTACAGTTGATTTTTGCTAGACACATGCTTTTTGCACTGGTAGATATAAAAAAGGGAAACTCATTTGATGGTAAAGCATGATCTCTCTTTTTTCTTTTTCTTTTTTTGTCATCAAGTACTGGCATAATTTGATCCCATGACCATGATTTTCTGTGGGCTTGACCCTTCATTGGACAACAGTTTGTAAGCTGTGTTAGAACTTAGCATGGACACAACTGTTGTGCCTTTTCTGGTCATTTGCCGTTACAGATTACAGTCTTGGAGTCTGCATTTGTTCTATTCTTTGCCTTGAAATCCCTCTTGGATCATATGTACATTTTGGTGGTATGATATAAATATGCCAGTGTTGCTATAACATATGTCGTGTCTAAGGTGGGTCTGCAGATGACTTTACTGGATTGGCTCTCTAAATTGTTCCTTTTTTCTCAGGAAAAAAAATTCCAATTTCCTATAATTTTACTGACTATGACATGTGTGTAATACATCTAATTATAATATTGAATAACATATCCCTCTCTAGATTTAACCAAATAGATTAGGGAATGATGAAATCTTTAAACCAGGCCAAATTAGCACTTTCAAATTATATGTAGCATAAGCCAAAACTCTTTTAGATAATGATATTATCCTCTGCTTTAATTTTATTCCAGATGATGATGGTACGAGGGTGGCCACAACAAGCAGGAGGCTGAAGGTAGTATTCATATGTCCATTTTGACTAACCAGCAGGCTGTCTCAACCGTAGCTATCTAAAAGGCCACAACTCAGAATAGTCTTGGCTTTAATTGATTAATATTTTATGCACAGATGAGACTTCTTTTAATAAAACGTTGGGATCTGTTCTTTCTTAAATTGCAGGAAAGTGGCTATAATTTTGGCACTGACAAGGAGAGTCAAGTAGGCAATATAAATCTGGATGATTACCACCCCATTGATCCAGTTCCAAGTACAAAGACATTAATAAGACCCGGACCTATTGAGCATGGAACTCCTGTCAATCCATATATTCCAAGGTCCTCTCCTCCTACTCCCAGTCCTAGTTCTCCCAAGATTGGCGGTTTTACTTAGCGTACTCAAGATTTGTTCCACAGTAGCAGACATGATCAAAAGAAAGATGCAGGATCTTGCTATTAATATGCACGTTTGGTTTAGGGCCAGGGAAAAAAAAATGCACGTGTTGTTCAAACCAGCTTGTATATTGTATAATGCTTATGCAGCCAACTTAAATATTTGAGTTTGCAGTGTACTATTTTATGTTTTTTAATGTGGAAATCTTATCCTAATTATTTAAATTGGCACTATGTTTAAGATATGATTGGCAGATTTGGTCCATGCCTCCATGGTAACTATTCTATTGATAATTTGAAATCACTTTCTTCCAAATTCTGAGAGCAATAAGAAGTTTTGTGTGCTTGTTGATTATTTTCACTAATGGGGAGTTGTTGGACCAATATTTTGTAGACAATTTCAACTCCTTGAATATTGGCTTGGGCCTCTTAGCCCTTAGGAGTTATTGGTTCACAATCTTGTATGCAGTTTCAACTCCTAGAGTGGTGACTTATCTTTATATATTGTGTAGGCTAGGGATTGCTGATGGTTTTAGTTTTAGTTTTACCATGAACACCGGGCAGGGGCGGGGGTGGGGGCGCTTCTCGCCCCCCCTTGCCAGAACTTTATTGCTTCTAAAACATGCTCTGTCCTACCTTGCCTGCTTGAGCTCTTCACCTCTTGCCTTTACTTCTGAGTTCTGACCATGAGCCATAGCTGGTTGGTTGTCTGTGTTTTCTGCTTTTACCAACAACTAGCATAATACCAGTTTGAACATACCTCAATCGATCCTCGTTTTCAACTAAATGTTGATAGAATAATAGAAACAAAGTGAAATTCTTTGAAACCCGAGGCATATAGAGTGCCAATAGGCCCTTTTTAATTTTAGTGCGGTCCCGGTTGGCCATTAGAGTACTACATTTCGATTGAACTAACCAAATACTTTGTTGTTGTTGTGAAAATCATTTCCATACAAACAGTACCAATTACTTGCGATTATAACGACTAATTATAGAGTACTACATTTTGATTGAACTAAATAAATTACCACTAATTATAGAGTACTACATTGCAATTGAACCAACCAAGTACTTTGTTGTTGTTATGAAAATCATTTCCGTACAAACTACACTAATTACTTGCGATTTTAACCACTAATTAATTATAGAATACTACATATCGATTGAACCAACCAAGTACTTTGTTGTTGTTGTGAAAATCATTTCCATACAAATTGCATCACTTACTTGCGATTTTAACAAATAATTATAGAGTACTACATTTCGATTGGACCAAACAAAGTACCACTAATTATAGAGTACTACATTTCAATTGAACCAACCAAGTACTTTCTTGTCGTTGTGAAAATCATTTCCATAAAAACTGCACCAATTACTTGCGATTTTAAACACTAATTATAGAATAGTTCTAGAACCACATACTATTTCATAACTTTTTGCCACAATTTTGACATAAAAAATTATGAATGTTTGTTTCCTCCACCACTCACACTTTCTGCCACATAACAATTGTGGTTGTTTAAAGTTGTGATAATAATTTTTCTCTTAATTATAAATTATAAATGGTGTTAGATCTTGACAACCAATGGTGGGATCTATGCTGAGGTGGTGTCCTAACAACTGACACTTAGCTGTAAGTCATAATCTTGACATTAATGCTATAGCTTTTATCAATAAATATGTGCTTTGCTTAGCAATACCAATGCTAATGCAACCTCGTCCACACTATAACCCAAGTACAAGAGAAGCACTGCAAAACAGAAGTGAAACTTGCCCTCAAAATGCATCAACTCGTATATTATAGTGACTCATCTATACATGTGACTTGTTGCTATCAGCTAATTTACTTATTCTTTATGACAATATTTGACTACTGAATTGATTGCATCTTATTCTGAATGTTTTGTTGAGGAGGCAACTTTCAGAAAACAAGCCAAAAACAAGGAGAGTATAAACAGTGATGGTGCCCGGTCATTCATGGGCATGAATATCTCTGACTAGCTTATTTGCTTAAAAGTTAGATAAAAATGACTTTACACAAATAAGTTAACAACAAATAAGCACCGTCAAACTCAAGGTTATACTCTTTTAAGACTAAAAGGCAAAAATACAAAGAAATTATCATCATAATCAACAATAGCACCAACTTCAGACAAGACCCATAACATAAGGAAATCTCTTACTCCTCAAGCTAAAATCATTGCCACACCTTTGATTCTTTCTCAAATATCATCTCCCAATCCTTTCATCGCTGAAATGAACACTTTTGGGAGTTGAAAGCTTCATCAATCCACATCATACCCAGTGCTTTTCTTCTAGTTCATTTGCTTTTTTTCATTCATTAAACATAGAGGGCCAGGATAAGAATTGCTAGGGAAACCCTGCATTGTTTAAGTCCCTACCATCACACTACTCTTTTTCTGGGTTTGAAAATGGAATAGTCATTAAAACAATGGGGTTATGGGACCATGCAAAAATGTCATGTCGTAGAGTCACCCTCAATGTGGGGTACCATACTTTGGAGTTCACAAACGTAACATTATGTTACTTTTTAAGTTTTTAAGTAACAAACCAATTATAATATGGAGTGTTTCTCAAGTGATGATGCTTTCGAACTCCTAACAATCATGATTTGTTAATTAAGGTTTGGTCTATATAAATGTCATCTTTATCAAATTAATAACAGATTGACATGTTGATTGGTAGCCGATGTCAACTCCAACCCAAATGCTGTCATAGTCAACTTTTCCAATCCTGCAATACTTTTTGTCCAATGTTTCAATTCACTAGATAGATACGGTATAAGATTGACACATTATTGTTATTGGACACGTATTATATTAGTGTCGAGTAACTTGAGTTCAATGTATTGAAGCACTAGATACAAGCTAAATTTGTTTAATCGCTTCTACCAATAAAATTTAATTTGTTTGACTAATAGAGGGATAATTTTTTTTCTCAACATATCATGTATTAAGTAGAATTGGTGATGGATCCATGTAAAATTGATTGCAAGTATTAATAACTAACCATCTTAATAAGTCTTGGAAAAAAGTTTTGTTGACAGTAAAATTGTTGTTTGTTGGAAAATTGAAGCCAGAAAAATAAGTTTTTAGAATCAAGTATATAATTAAATTTGCTTGAAGTGGTAGGGTCAGATTTGGTTGAGCATTAGACCAAACAATGTGAAATTAACATATCTAATTTTACTGTTTGTTATTTCCTCTGCAACCAAATTGCTGACTATCTCAAAGTGTCTCATTGGTCAAATTGAATTTGTGGATGATCACTTCTACGACAATCAAAACCAACCCAATAATTTCTCCTTTGGTGGGTTGTCGATTATTATACTAATTGTAAGAAGAGAAAGCATAAGATAAGCGGCCATTTTAGAACATGACTTTCATTTTTCAATCCAGAACCATTTATTAGTCATTTACACAATAGCAGGTTTAACCTGATGTGGGCTGTACATGATTTTTTATTGATTAATGAAGCAATAATTTATTGGATTATTTTCCAACCAAAAAAAAAAAAAAATTGGTTGCTTTATTTTTTGTTAGTGGCTGAACTTATGTAGGACTAAGTTAGAGTTCATAGCAGTAAACTTTACTTCAGCTTGACATGATTATCGGTTTAATTCTGATATTGACTTGGATATCTAGAAATTATGCACTTCTGATTTAAGACCAAGAATCTTTTACTTTTTTTGGAAGAGTAAGGGTCCGTTTGGATATTGCTTATTTTGCTGAAAACTGAAAATAATAAAAAAATTACTGTTCACGCGTTTGGCACTGTTTATAAGCCTAAAATCACTGTTCATGGACAATGAACAGTGCCAGACAAGCGTCCAAAAAAAGAAAAAAAAAACGCAACGCAAGAAAGGCAATATCCAAACGCCACCTAAGTCCAATAATTTTGAAAAACCCCTAAACTATTTAAGCAGGAAAAAAGACATTAATTTAATGGAAAAATCATTCAGTGGGAAACTAGATGATTACCACTTGTGTTCATGAACACAAGTGGTAATCATCTAGTTTCCCACTGATGCTATTAATTGATTAATAATTTAATAGTTCAATAATGCTTCCAAAAAAATATACCAAAAAGAAAATGAAATAAATTCCACTGAGATTTTTTTTAATAGATGATTGTGCTTTTTATCACCAGACCAAAACACCAATTGATTTTTGGTGTAGGCAGGGATTGAATCTCAGGTCTCTTATTAAACCATCAGAAATTTTGCTAGTTGAGTTAACTAGACCCTGCACACCTAAAATATTGTACAATCAATGATTCAAGAAAACTTAAAAAAAAAAAAAAAAAAACTTACTTGATAAGTAATCTATGACCGTCCAAATTCTGGCAAACTACTTGAATTGGACCATATGGAGTTACTATTCTAGTCTTGTATAATGAATCTGTATCAGTGTCTGAAAAATAGAGAGACTTAGGACCCATAACCATAAGAGCAAAGACCCACTACAAATAAAGCAAAGGGAAATATGTGTACTGTATAGGAGGGCATGGACAGAGATATAGACAGTTGAGTTAACTAGAACCCGCACACCTAAAATACTGAACAATCAATGATTCAAGAAAACTTATTAAAAAAAAAAAACTTGATAAGTAATCTATGACCGTCCAAATTCTGGTCACCACTACTTGAATTGGACCATATGAAGTTACTATTCTAGTCATGTATAATGAATCTGTATCAGTGTCTATGTGAAAAATAGAGAGACTTAGGACCCATAACCTTAAGAGCAAAGACCCACCACAAATAAAGCAAAGGGAAAGATGTGTACTGTATAGGAGGGCATGGACAGAGATATTGACAGTTGGGGACGGAGCATCCTAGAAAGTTATGCTTTTAGTTTAAGCTTAGCTTGCAAAATCATAGCCATTTAGTGCTGCCCCTCTTTATTAAGGGAAGTGGGGGCTTAGGCCTATTGCATTTTGCAATAGAACAGTAACCAGGTATCATATCAAGGTACTTGGGAAGTGGGGGTTTAAGCCGATTAAGATTCTTGCATTTGCAATGAAACAGTACTATTAATTAGGTGTTGTGCTTAAAGGAAGAACAAATTGAAGGGCAATTTGGCGCATTTGCTTCCATTTGATTTGGGCAGGTAATCTTGTCTCAATGTCCTATAATCTATATGAAGAAATTATTCTTTGCCATAAGTAGTTTTGGGAAAAAGTTGGAGGAGAAAGCTATTTGTTCATCATTATGAATCGTGTCTTCTCATTTATTTTTCTTATTGGGATTGTCCTCTTATTTAAGATTTGTAAAATCAACTTATTGGGACTTTTAATTTGCTTTAAAAAAAAAGAAGTTGCAACTTTTATAGACTGACAGCTTGTATGAACATTCAATTAAAAGTGAATTTTCAATTGCGGCACAAAGTCATTAATGATTATTAATTAATTAGCCCTCAGGTGTGTCATGAATCATGACTTTATTTTTGCGAATTATGTTAATTGCTTTGTCATTTTTTCATAAGACATTTTTAGAAATAGTTTCTAAATTAATACTCTTAGGGCATCTTTTAATATAGGGTTTTGCTAACGAGTGCCCTAAGGGTACTCATTAATAATCCACTTTAGGAAAGTTTTAATACCACTTTTATGGAAAATGAAAAAAGCTGTCAAAATATTAATTACTTTTTTTTTATTTCCCATAAAAACTTTTTTTATATGGATTATTAACCAGTGCCCTAAGGGCACTCGTTTACATTTTCCTTTAATATATATATATATATATATATTTTTTTTTTAGTAGGTAATTGTTTATTGCAGGGATAGAACCCCCACGCTAACGATTACAAAGAGAACTGGGTACCATTAGGCTACAAGGCCTGGTGGTAATATCTTCTTATTTTTACTAATCTATTTTTGGGAAAATTACATATTTAGTCCCTATCTTATAAATCATATTTCAATTTGGTTCATAACCTTTCAATTGTGTCAATTTGGACTTTAACCTTTCAGTACATTATCAGTTTAGTCTTTACTGTTATTTTTTGGATGAAAATTGATAAAACGTCTAATGGTCAAAATAAAAAATTAGCTTTCATTGATGTGACAATACACTAAAATTTTATTTTAATTGTTTGACATTTCATCAATTTTCATCCAAGTCATAACAACGAGGATTAAATTGACATAATACTAAAAGGTTAGAGACCTAATTGATACAATTGAAAGGTTAAAGACCAAATTGAAATATGCTATAAAAGATAGAGACTGAATATGTAGTTTTCCCTTTATTTTTCTTTAAGGATTTTGTTAAATGAGTACTTCAAGTTACACATAAAATGTAGATTCTAATTAATTCAATTGGTAAAGTCTTTAATTTTGGATTCAATCATGAACTAACCATTTTTTCTCTACACTTGCAGTTTTCCATGTGCACAGTTGTGGGAAAAAAAATTATGACAGGTTGCTTATTACTTTTACATGGATTAACAATTTTTTTTCTACACTCATAGTTTTCTATGTGCATATATAGTTGTGGCAAAAATTGTGGTGTTTTATGTGGTCCTAGAATTTTTGTTTTGTTAACAGATGTTTAAGGGCATTGATTTAGGAGATACAATTTAGAAGCTTTTTATAAGAAATTAAAAAAAAAAAATTGATTTTTTACAATTTATATATATATATATATTTTTTTTTTTTTCTAAAATAGTTTATTAACAATAACAAATACTAACACATTAACCATACCATTTGTTTAAAGAGTAAACTAGCAAAATATTTGTAGTTTTTTAAAAAGTGAACTTAAGATTAAGAAAAGATAACATTTTAGGCTAGAACAAAGAAACAGGTACAAATTATAGGAGATATCTTGCTATTAGCAAATTCGACATGGTGGAGTTTCAAGATACTCTAGAATTCATATTACAGTATTTGTTGTCTCGATAACTTCAATATCCTATAAATGGCTCCATTCTATATAATCGATTATAAAATATAACATATATTTAATTAGTTTTTAATTTGACGATAAAGAACTATTATAAAGAAGAAATACTATAATATAAAAGTTATGTTTGCATTTACGCTTCCACAATGCACATTTTAGAAATGATGAAATCATGCTTGCGCTGAGTGGCAGTATGGGGTTTTAATTTTTTTGCAGATAAATACAAAGGAAGAGAAGCAGCTTTTATGAATTGAAATTGAGTGCCATAGAAGCAAAGCACTTTCGGAAGTGGTCCTTTTTACGCGTTAAACTTACACCTTCACCCCGTGCATGTGTTATTGTCCACGATGTGATTGTAAATTAGGGACCTCAAGTCACCCAAGCATTCAAGTAGCCTCAACATCCTTATTCAATATTTGAGGAATTTCTGTTGAGCCATACTTGCATAGATAATCTTTAAGATCAATTGTAAATCAAAGACAAATTTCGGGCCACATTTAATCATGGGGGAAAAGATCAAATCAAATGGCCAGCTGGTTTAATGTCATAACTAATGCCAAAAAAAAAAAAAAAAATTCTCATCATCCTCTCCTTGTGAAATGTGAATCTAGAGCTTGCATAAGGGAAAAGTGAGTTTATAACTTTGATTTAACTCTCATTTTTTAGGTAGGTTGTTAGTGTTGTTATAGAGTTTACCTCAATTTGTGACTGTGGAATTTGAGTCAAGACGGAGATTTATTAGGAATTATCTCAGTTTTCTAATTATACTTGGTGGGAAGAAGTCCATTTCTTGTTTAGTCTAGTCTTTCTAGGAATGTATTCTTTACTCGCTAAGAAAATTTATTGATTGTCTATCAATGAATGAATATTGTAAATCTCAAGAGGTTAGCTTAGTGGTTTTTAAGGCTTCATAATATCTATGAGATTTTAGGTTCTAAACCTCTTGCCAATATTGTAGGACTATTATCATGAGATTCCTCATTTTTATAACGTGGTACGTGTGGGACAGGCGATTGCATACACCCGAAAAAATAGTAAGATATTCAAAAAAAATTTAAATACCCTCGTTTGTCAAAAAAAAATTGAATGAATATTTAAGTCTTATAAATAGATAATAATACCGCAAAGGATTTGTGGGCTTTACGCAAAGGTTCTCTCACATGGGAAGAGACTTTGAATTAGTTTGAGAGAGCTCTAAAGAGATTTTGTTATTTGTGAGTCATCTTTTGAGTATGTTAACACTTTATGATCTCCTTTTCATATAATAAACTCATCTCATACTACTTG
Organism: Quercus lobata; assembly: GCF_001633185.2. Taxonomy (NCBI): domain Eukaryota; kingdom Viridiplantae; phylum Streptophyta; class Magnoliopsida; order Fagales; family Fagaceae; genus Quercus; species Quercus lobata. The sequence goes on from NC_044915.1 coordinate 37,650,523, forward strand.
TGGAGGTAGGCTATTGCTAAACCACATAAATTCTTGGTATTATTTACTTGAAAATCTTTTTAAAACTCATAATATTTCAATCAATCTTGTAAGGGTGTGCTATCCGAAGACCTTTCCCGCAACAAAACTACCATTAGAGCTAAGTTTCATTACCTAGGCATTTGGATTTGTTCTTTAGAGCCAAGAGTCGCTATTTAGGTGTTTGGATTTTTGCTACCTAGGTAGGATATATTCTTCGCATCCAAAGTTCACTACTTAGGCATTTAGATATATTCTCTTGTGATATTTTGTTGATTGGTTCGTAAATCTGATTATTGGGAAGACAAATGTTAGGTGAGTCCTTTACAAAGCGTTTAGTACTTAGGTCAATGGTTTCTAACGCCGAATTTGAGGTAGAGACATTTGATGGAACAACTGAACAAACAACTTCTGCATATGTCAATGCAAATTTATGGATGTCTTGATCCAACAAGAGTTGAATAGTACTTTTGAAAATCGACGTAAAGTGGTTATGTTAGATGGGGAGAGATTAATAGACAAGACTTATGGCATAAACTTTGGGTGCATTTGGCATTTAGTGGCACATTTGGAGGTAGTTTAGGGTTATTTGCACTTTGTTTTTTGTTGGACGTTGATTTTATTTTGGCATTTGATGCACTTTTGGCTTGAGAGAAGCCTTTCCAAGGTCACCAATGTAGAGATTCTTAAAGAATTTATTTTTTGTGGCTTGATCCAGGCCAAGGTGGAAAGAGGAATTTGACGAACTATGGTTAAATTGGCATTATCCATGCCAAGGTCACCTTTATTTATTTATTAAGAAAAACATTGTTTATAATTTGATACAAAATAGTTATGCAACTAGAAATATGGGGTTTGGGGGGTTAGGAAGGAGTTTGTTGGGTTTGATGCTTTGATGACCCACGGGGAGAAAGGCAATTAGTATGACTTAGGATTAACTTTAGATTATGGAGTCACTAAAACTCAAACCTGGGAGGATGATTGTCCTTTTCACTTTTAAGACATTCAAAGTTTGTTACTCTTTGGTTAATGGTGACGCTAATGACCTTGATGTATTAGTTTTTGGTCTTGATCTAGTCGGTGACATCAATTTTCAGTTTCTTCTCCCCTAATTTTAGTGAAGTAAAGCAACCCAAAAAAAAAAAGAGAGAAAAAGAAGCATGTATCAGTGAGAGGAAAAAGCACAAAGAGAAGCCACCTGCACCTACTTTATTTTTATCTACTCCTCATAGTGATTTATTCTGACAAATTTTTTTTTTTTGAGAGAGTTATTAACTTATAGCATTTATTTTTAATTATATTTTTTTATCATTAGACCAAAACACCTTACAGTTTTTATCAGTTGATCTAATTAGAATCCACTTATTCTGACATTTTGAGCGAAGAAAACCTTCATATAATCATGATATTTCTTTTTTAGAATTTGTTTCCATAGCAATGAGTTTCTTAATCTCAAGCAAAAATGGGAAAAAAGAAAAGTTTCTTGAGATAGGGAGTAAATCATTTCATGATTTCATCTCTTTACGCACACATCATGTATTAATTGGAGTAGTATTGAAAAGCCGTTAAAAGCAATGTTTTTGGCATTCACCCAATAAAGTACTACTACTACATCTTTAGAGCAACCTAATATGACTTCTCATTTATTTCATTTCATATAATTTTAGAATAGAATAGCATTTTACAGTAGGCTGACATAATATTTTGTAATTTATTAGTGATATTTTTTCATAATAAGATTGTTATCATAAGAATAGGAGGGGTTTAATTTGAAAGTGCAAGTTAAATATAATTTCAATTTATGACGTTCCCTATTGATGATTGTTTTTTATTATTAAACTAAGATATTAATTGGTTTTTAATGTAATTAGAGATTAAATCCATTCTAGATTTTTTATATGACAACAAGAGTTGATTTTAAAATGCAAGTTGAACTACAATACAATACTATTTAAGAATTTTTTTTTTTGGGCAAGAATTATAAGTTTTTTTTTTTTTTTTGTAGAGAAGTAAGAATTATAAGGTTCTTGATTGACTAAGGAGGTGAATGTTAATCATGGGTAATTTTCTTATGCTAATAATAATACCTTATAATTATTGGTATTATAAGGTATTAATGCTTGATGATATGATAGGAAAAAGATCGAACGGACTAAAATTTGGACGTTGGAGTTTTAAACCCAAAACTTTAAAACGGCTATATTTTCTCCTAAATACTCTCTAAAAAAAATTGGAAAAGTCCGGTGTCGTTTGCGTAACGTCTCTCTGAAGATTCATAGAATCCCAGCCTCCTCTCTATCTTTTTCATATACCTTTACCATTACCATGACTTGCAACTTGTTCGTGTACCGTGCAACAAAAAATAAAAACCCCCGCAAACTCGCTTCCACGTCACCATAAACCCACCAACGCACTTCACTCTCATTACAAAACTACCTTACCTACACCACGTTGCCTTTTCAGCACGCGAGTATCCAACCCCTTATAAATTCCGCGAGTAGGATTTTCATATTGGAAACAATTTAGAAACCCAAATAAATAAATAAAAAGAAAAAAAAATTTAGTTGAACTTTACAGCCCCAGTCTTAGTGCGACAGTTATGCTCTCAAATCTCGCCTAAACGTCTTCCCTTTCTCTTTTTCCGTCTCTTTCACTCTCTCGCCGGCGTGTCGTAACGGTTATATTTCCGATCAAATTTCTTGTAAAAATCACGATAAAGCCACTCTTTCACTCTTGGACACTCTAAAAAGAACTGAGAATTTTAGCTCTTTATTCTCTCTCTCTCTCTCTGAGTCTTCTTTGGAAACTCGCTCAGAGCTTTTACTACTTGGCTCTCCAACCCCAAGCTTTTGGAGGTTTTTAGGGCTAAGAAATGAGATTGGAATTGATTTGTGGATATTAACAATGGTAGCTGCTGTGTCGACGACGACGGCGGCGTTGAATTCCAAAACAACGCCGCGAGGTGGGCCACGGTCACAGCAACAGCAACAGCCACGCCAAAACCCTACACGGCGGCCGCTCTTGCCTTCTGAGTCCGACAATGCCATCGCTCCTCCTCGCCGTCCAAAATCTCGGGAAGTTACTTCTCGCTACATGTCCTCCTCTTCCTCTTCTTCTACTACTACAACAACAACAACAACAACAACAACTACTGCTACGAGTTTGAATAATTCTCGGAGATGTCCGTCGCCGTTGGTTTCGAGGACGGCGGCGGCTTCGACGGCTACGATTACGCCGATGCCGTCGGTCACAAAGCGGTCTCAGTCGGTGGAGCGGAGGCGTGCGGTCACTCCTCGCCCGAATTCTCTTGATTTGAGAATCGGAACCGGCAATGGCGAAGTCTCCGCGGCTCAGAAGCTCTTGTTCACTTCGACAAGAAGCTTATCGGTTTCATTTCAGGGAGAGTCGTTCTCGCTCCAGGTCAGCAAGGCTAAGCCGGCGCCGTCGCCGTCGCCGAATGTAAGAAAAGGTACGCCGGAGAGGAGGAAGGTTACCACCACGACGGCGACTACTCCGGCGAGAGGTTCGGATCAGACGGAGAATTCGAAGCCGGCGATGGATCAGCAGCGCTGGCCTGCGAGGTTACGGCAAGCGAATTGTATGACTCGGAGCTTGGATTGCACTGATGAGAAGAGAAATCTCAGTGGATCAAGTGGTGTGGTTAGAGCATTGCAAAATTCAATGCTAGACACTAGGGCTTCGTTTGATGGAAGATTGAGCTCAATTGAACTCGCTGCTGTCGAAGGCAATTCAACTATTGGATCGGAGACACAGTCTGATCCTATTGCTTCCGATACTGAAAGTGTATCTTCTGGTAGTATTTCTGGAGCACAAGACTGTAATAGTAGTGGTTTACAAGGACAGCGTGGAAATCGCGGTATAATTGTTCCGGCAAGGTTTTGGTCAGAGACTAATAACCGTTTGAAGCGCCAACCGGAGCCGTGCTCGCCGTTGGCGAAGAATGTAGGAGCCAAGGCTGTTACTCCTAAGCTAATTGCGCCGAAGAAGTTATCAATTGATAATCCAGTATCGTCTCCTCATGGAGTTGTGAATAGCAGGGGAAACTTGTCTCCAATCCGAGTAGCATTGCGCCCTGCTTCACCGAGTAAGCTTGGGATGTCGTCCCCTTTGAGGGGAATGAGCCCGTCTCGAATGAGGAATGCGGTGGTGGCAGCTACACCGAGTAGTAATTTGAGTAATACGCCGTCTATTTTAAGTTTTGCTGCTGATGTTCGGAGAGGGAAGATTGGGGACAACCGTATAGTTGATGCACATTTGTTGAGGCTCTTGCATAATCGGTTTTTGCAATGGCGTTTTGTGAATGCTCGGGCTGATGCTGCCCTATATGCGCAGAAGTTGAATGCGGAGGTAAATGTCCTGGACTTGATCCTGACTATGTTGATTGTATAATTAACTCATGTTTGCTCTGTTACTACTTTGTTCATGCAATCTTATTTATTTATTTGTTTATGGTATTTCCTTACTTGAAAACTATACTGTTGCATTGAATTCATGGAAAGTATAGAAAGTAATGCAGTGTCATTTTATTGAGGGAGAAAGGATGAAGTATGAAGCTGGATGGATCAGATAATGGTGCTGTGTCGTTGGATTTGGCCACATTACAAACTTCTCTTCCTAAATGGATGTGTATCTATTATATTCCTTATAGAGTTTAAGTCAAGTGCAAGTTACTGGATTCTGGTCTGTTCTCTGTTGGATAAAAAGATGTGAATGGAAGTGGATGAATATAGTCGGTTGAGAAGAAAAAGAATGTGTTCTCTTGCAATACTTTGCACGGAACCAACAGTGAGCATGATAGGGTGGAGAGTTTGGTAGAGGAAAGAGAGGTAAAAGGTCAAAAAGGTTGAATTTCTAGGAGGGAGAGGATAGTTTATAAGGGGAAGTTGCTGTAAGGGATAGTTCAAAGGTGGAGGTCAATGGTTTGATGCAGTTTGTGGAACTTGCTAGAGGCAAAGATGTAGGCTATCTGGGTTAAAAAGAACAATCTTAATACTTTTGTAAACAACCATCTATGGTTTATTTATCTTAGTGCGATGACAAGTGCTGTCCACCAGAAGTGACATGTTGCATTTGAGTTCAGGAATCAACCTCTAAAAAAAAAAAGATATGGTAGTTATGTTGCCTGCCTACTATGACTTCTCCCATACCTCATAAAATGTGAGCTTTGTGCATTCGGTACAATCATTTTTTTTAAATAAATAAAATCTTAATGATCATTGAGTAGTTTTATTCCAAATTCTTGGAAGTTTATGATAGGGAAGATCTAGGGCGTTTGGTTTGGTCAATTTTTTTTGGGGGGGGGGGGGTTTATTTCAGGCCGACCGCAATGGTCATTTTAGAAACCATGCACTGAGACTGGTTGATCAAGATGGAGTCTGCATCTAATTGGTTTGGATTGGTTTAGTCAGTGTTATGATTTTGGCCAAATCACAAATAAACACAGAGAAAGGGAGAGGGGTTGTTTGTCGTTGTGGGGCTGTACCGACAACAGATGACAGATAAGCAGCTAGAGAGAGGAAGATACAGGCCTTACCAAGGTTGCTGATGTGGGGTTGTTGGCGGTAGGACAGCGAAGTGGTGACCACAGGTTGAGGAGGCTGACTGTGTCTTTGGGGTGTGAGGGTTGAGAGGAGTGGCTAACGTTTGGATAGAGAGAGAGAGAGAGATGAAAATGATAGGGTTTGGGTGGATTTGTTTAATTGTTTCAGTTTTTACTTCTTTGATAGGATTTGGTGCTTCTGAAGGTGTACCTTCTTTGTGTGTGTGTGTATATATATAGTATTTAAAATAATATATAAAATACAGTAGTGACTCGGTTGGTTTTGGTGTGGTTAGGTCTAGCTTTTACTTAAACCAAGTCTGCAACCACACTGAAGATCTCAGTTTTCTTTTCAATAAAACTGATTGGAGTAAAAATTGGCCAAACCAGTCTGGGTTGGTCAGATCATTTGGTCCACCAGGTTTTTTTATTTTTATTTTCGTTGTTGTTGTGTGTGCAGCCCTTAGAAAGACTTTCTTTTTAGGCTTTCAATTAAGAAAGACTAAAAGAGAATTTGTAGGCTTTTGAGTGAGTAGAAATAGAGTCGAGGGGTGGTAAGACTTGATGGTCAAGAGATGGTAAAGAGTAAGAGCTTTCAATATCTTGAATCACTAATTTATAAAGATGGAGAGATTGAAGAGGATGTGAATTATAGGATAAGTGGAGAGGTGCATTAGGAATTTTGTTTGATCGTAGAATATCTATTTAAGTTTAAGTGAAAATTTTATAAGATTGCTATATGACCAATTATGCCTATTATATTTGAATGTTGGGCTATTAAGAAGCAACATATTCATAAAGTGAATGTAGATAAGAAAGAGTAAGTCAAGGAAATCCATTTAAAAGATAGGTTTAGCCCCTATTGATGAAAAGATGAGGGGGAGTTGCTTGAGATGGTTCGGTCATGTTCAGAATGCACTCGTAAGAAAGAGTAAGTTGATCTAAGTTGAGAGAACAGAAAAAAGGTAGAAAAAGACTAACAATTAAGAAAGCAATAGAGAGAATGACTTTAGATAAAATGGAACAAAGGAAAAGAATACTTGTGGCCAACCCTAGCTAATTTGTTGAGGATCCATAGCTGACCCCAAAATTTTGGGGATAAGACTTTGTTGCTGTTTGTTGTTAATGCACTCATCTTTAGTAGTCCCCGCAGGGGGAGGGATGCTGCTATGTTTTATAGTTAGTATTTGGGTTGAACATTTAGTTAAGAAAGAATGAGGGTTTGTTAGCGGTGCACCTCAGAGAGGTATGTAATCTCATTTTCTGCAAAGGGAGTCCTAAAAAGGTGAAAGGAATGGTTCAAAGTTGGCAATGAATCCCAAAACTTTCAGGAATTGAGTTTAAAACATAGCTCCATCTTGTTTAAGGTGGCATATATGGAGAGAGAGGAATAGGAGGACTTTTGAAGGGTCTTTTACAGAGACTCAAATGTCAGTTTGTTGGGTCAACTTTCTATTGGTTGCTCCCACCAAATATATATGATCTCATCAATTCTTTGTAATTGTAACTTCACTAAGGGAACCTTTGGGTTTATAACCAGTATATGCCATTGATTTCCAATGTGTTATTGTACACTTTGTGTTTCATGAAATAATTATTATTCCTTATTGAAGGAAAAAAATTCCTGCATTTGGGTGCCCTTATTTTCTGCAATGATGCGTGATCTCATGGGATGGGTTGCTGATGCACTCCTTTCGGCTGCAAACTGCTCGATGGTTGCCCTTCCTTCATCATATCTCAGATTGCTTTTGGGATACATTTCTAGTTGAAGGGAGATTAACTTTAGCCGCAAATTGCTTGGTGCGTGCTGTTCCGTTGCAATGTATTAGGTTGGTTTTGGATTTCAATTAAAGGCAAAGTTGATATCCGGTTTTAAAGTAAAGAGAGATGAAATCCAGGGAATCTAAGAAAGACTAGGAGTTAGTTTGTGGACCATGGGAGGATTATGTTAGCCTTTTGGCCGAAATTTTTTTCTCAGTGGATGCCCGTCCTTTGTCATTTTTCAAATTGCATTTGGGATTTCAATTTTGCTGTGGAGATGGTGTGTTTTTTTAATTGGGCAATCTGTAAGAGATTTAACCGTTTGCAGGAGAGTGTGATTGTCAACAGTTCAAATGCTGTTCCTTATAGAAGTGTAGCCTTTATCAGAAAGACAAAAGCCCAATATTTAAATTAAGATTCTAGAGAGTGATTCATCAGAGGATTGACTGCAGGACTCTGGAATTATGGTTAATCAATCCTCTTAGGTGTGAATGTTGATTTGGAAAAGAAAGATGTCTGGTATGTGATTGAAAATACTGAATTTCTTCAACCTCGATTATTATGTTATCAATGGTGGACTGACTTACTGATCTCAGAAGTTTGTTAAGCGGAGTTCAAATAATTAATTTTAACTGAATCAACAGAACTCAGAAGCACTTCGTGGTATTTGAGTCATTTAGTAAGTAAGTAGCCATTCTTGATGAAACCAAACGTCTAACTCATCAGTAGTAGTTCCTTGAAATTGGTGCTTCCTCCGAGCTGGTGAGTCTCATTTTGGTCTTAGATGAAGACAAAATAATTTTGTCCCCAGCTAACATCTAAATGGAGAGCTTTATTTCAGGATATTTCGTAGTGATCACTAACAACTCTTGTGGGTACAAAATAGTTCTTCAAAATGCCTGCTATTAAATTGTTTGCTCCAGATGGATGCGTATTGCACCATGTAACTGTTAATCTCACTATCACTATCTTGATATTGTCTTCTATGTTGTGTTCCTCTTAATTAGATGATGCCCAAAAGTCCAGGCTATTTAAGATTTCCAAGCATGAATGTTTGTATCTTGATGAGGACATAATTGCGTGCTGAGGTTGTCAATACTTTGTTCATGTGAGAGTGCATATTTATTTTATTTATTTTGTTTCACTTGCCACTTTTTCAGTGTTTCAGATGTTATGCTTTTACCTCTTCATTTCAACATATTAAGTTATTTCATTGCATAAATGTTTATTTGTCGCAGAGAAGCCTTTATAATGCATGGGTAACTAGCTCAAAACTACGTGAGTCTGTTAGAGCCAAAAGAACAGAGTTACAACTGTTGAAGCAAAATTTGAAGCTAACTTCCATCCTGAAGGGGCAAGTAAGATTTGTAGCTACACTTTTTTTATCTATATAATGGACTGTTAAATTTGCTTTAAAATCTTTCATTGCTTAAGAGCATCATCATCGTCATTGTCATTTTACTACTGAAACTTATTTGGGTTATCCATGTTTTGCATTATTGTTTGTAAATAATTCAATTTTTAGATATGAGTACATTCTTAAAAAGGTTCTTTTTGTGCTAGGATTTTAGAACCCTCCCTGTTTTTCAACCTTTTTCTCCTTTCCATAAATCCTCTTGGAAAATAAAATTTGAATAATTGCAAGATGAACCAAGCTAGCTTCTTCTAACATTATGGCCTATGGTAAAGGTAATTTTGTCCTGGGTCATTGGCTTGAATTCCATTATGTAATTTATGTCTGCTTAAAAAATTATAACACTAGCTAACTCTTCAGGTTTTTTTCTATCTTCTAGATGTCACAAAGATATTGAGATGCATGCATGCTTGTGCATAAGAGGGTTTGTTGCTATCACTTGCTGTCTAATGTTGAATTTTATTCTAATTGTGTTCAACAAATGCAGATGACTTATTTGGAAGAGTGGCCTCTTACTGACCGGGATTACTCCAGCTCTTTGTCAGGGGCTACTGAAGCTTTGAGGGCTAGCACTCTTCGCCTTCCTGTTGTTGGTGGGGCAAAGGTAAGCATTAACATCTCCGCTTCCCAAAAATTGGCACATTTGTGGCAGAATAAATTTTAATTTGGTTCTTTTGTTGCTACAGGCTGATATCCAAAATGTGAAGGATGCCATTTGTTCAGCTGTTGATGTTATGCAGGCTATGGCATCCTCAATCTGTTTATTATCATCAAAGGTATCTTTTTTTAATCCCAAGTTGTTCTATTGTTGTTTCATCTAACTTCTTTTTTTAAAAAAGGGATTTAATATGCAGAAATTTGCGAACACTAGTTTTGTATCTTATAAATGGAGCATAAGCTTGTGCATTAGGTGGTTTGCAGGGTCGTGGTTGGTTGAAAGAGTAGCAGATCATTCTATACTGACAATCTCTATAAACTAACTTTATAGAATATTTCATTTGTAACTTGAAATAGAAGGTATAAAATTATCTGTTGCTTTCCAAGTAGTGGCATTAGTCAGATGTCCATGGCCTTGGATGTGAGCACAGATCATGTTGTCCGTGGAATTTCCTTCATCTGTTGAGAGATAATTGATTTATTCCTGTCTTTTGATCATCTTGGATTCTTGTATCAGCAGAGGTTGAGGCTGTTTTCTTCTGTGAGTGGATGCTATCACCCTTGAGGTCATATAGAGATGTTGACTTCCAATTAAAATCCTATTTCTTACTTTGTTGTGGGTATATCAATTTTTCTGCTTTTTTGTTAATGGAACCTCCACTTTCCTCTTCATAGACCTTCAGTCTTTTCCTGCCATTCCTTCCCTGCCCTGTGCCTCCCCCAACACACCCCCTCTTTTTTATCCCCTTGCCCCTGTGGGGAAGAAACAATGTTCTGAAATTACACTAGAAAATTCATCTATCTTATTATTATTTTACTTGGTTATATCATTTTGATTTTACACTTCAAATGGGGACACCTCCTGGAGAGGTAACAGCCAAATTGGAGTTATTTTAATCCATATATGATGTTGTATGTCAGTTTATGTTTTATCGGCCACATTATCTGCATGCTGTATATTGCTTTTATGCTCGCAACAAACTCACATATGCAGTTATATGTTTTGCTCATGCATAAATATGATTTAATCATCTTAGTGTATTTAATTTATTTAAATCAATCTAAATTTCAGTATATATACACAACCACACTTTTACAACCATTGAAAACATGAACAAATTTAAGATGATGAAGTTAAAAAACACTGTCAATTTCTGTGTGTGTGTGCATACATTGTAACTGCTATTTTTGCATAGTGTATGCATCTAGTGATGTCGGTAGTAAATTCACAAGCATGCTTGCATACATGCATTCACAGCTGTATTTTTTTTTATTTGCTCTGTCATGCACAAGTATTTCAGTTTTAAATTTTTTTGGGTTTAAACTGAACAATACACCATGTTACCAAATTTAACATTTGATCTTTGTCAATGGCATTTTCCCCATAAAAGTACCCTACATCATTCAATCTTTACAAGTTATTTGTGTCATGTCTGAGGTTAACTGACTATTTCTCTACCATTATTAGTATTGGTCCTTGACTTGTTACAAAAATTAAGAAAAAAATGCAAAAAACAACCTCTGCATTTGGGTCAAATCCAACCTAATCCCATGTACTTCTAATTTGAAATTATAAACCCCTGAATTTGATAAATCCTCAAATCACTCCTGTTAATGTAATGAATGGAAAATGCTACACATGCATTGCTTGTGATAGAATCAATAATAAAACATTTGTAATTAAAATTTAATAAAAATTACTTTTAAAACTCTTTATTTATTTTTTCTTTTTCTTTTTTCTCTTCCTTCATCGGTGGCACTATGGCCCAATCACCAACAAACCCCTGTTGCATGGTGCTGATGCTAACAACCATGTCCAAATCCTAGAATATATATAAAGAAAAAATAAAACTTAAAAACAATTGGCTAGATGGGTGCAAAACTGGTGGCGAGGTGGGCGAAATAAGTGACTAGGTGGGTCGGGTTTTGGATCCCTGATCCAAATCCATGGTTCTTAGGTTTATCCATTTTCACACTGCTTTCTGATACAAATCCGTGGTCCAAAGATCAAAGGGGTTTTTTTCATTTTTCCCAAAAAAATTATTAGTATTGATCCCTGTATGTTCTTCAAATGTTTTCCACAGTAGATGATTTTGGGATATTGAATTATACTCTGTTTAGCCTGCTACTTTTTCATTTTTGCTTTTAAAAGCAATTACACTATCATTCATCTTCTCTATCCATAGATGGCAAAAGATTTTCATAGTCTAGCAATTGCATTTATGTTTTTTGTGAATTGTTGACCTCCATTAGCACAGTATTATCTTGCATATCCTAACACTGTAGAGTCCTCATATGCAAAAGACATGCAGCAAACACCAATTAGATATAACTGCACTTAATCCCGGCTCAAATAAACTCTAACCAATGAGATATCTAGATCTTGTTAAGCTCCATCTTTCTTCTCATTTGATTTGTTAGAAGATGATTTCATTTCACAATCCAAGTGTACTTCAAACTATTCTCTATCCAAAGAAGTTTTTTACCCCCTCCTTTTTTTGGGTTGGCTATCCTTTTATGATTCGTTCTACACAACCACACATGGCTATCCTTTTTGTATGATTTCTTACACTCACACACACACACCAGTGTTAGTCCATCCTGCACAAACATACATGCAAGTTCCTAGTCCATCCTGCATTGTTAAAGTAGCCACTTGTTTTCCAATCTTTAGCTTATTTGTCCCTTATGCATGAAATTATTTGTTATTTATAGGTTGGTAATGTGAACTCTTTGGTGGCTGAACTCTCAAAGTTAAGTGTGAAAGAGCATGCTTTGCTTGATCACTGCAAAGATTTCCTGTCAACAAATGCAGCCATGCAGGTAATTGTTCTATTCAACAATTATCAAGTAATTGGGACGGAAGTGTCAACGCAACTATGATGGCTGTTCCCACGCATAATGCCTGGGAACAGGGCAGCAACTGTTTACCTAACATTGGCATGTCCTTAGCCGTTATTGTTGTGTGAATAGCCATTCCCATTCCTCTTCCCTAAAAGTGAAATAAAAGTAAAAATGTAAAATTCTAATTTTGTAATTCGGTAATAGTTGGCATCCTAGATTCCTAGTGTGTGTGTGTGTGTTTTTTTTCATTGAATAACAACATTTCTGATTTGAAAATTTTAATTATGGCCAGGTGACAGAGTGTAGCTTGAGAACACATATTATACAACTAAAGCGTGTACCGCCAAGCTGACAATGAAAGTGTAAAGCTCATATCATTTGACTGCCTACGTTAATAGCTAACAATATCCGATGACCCCCGAGGTAATAAGAGATTTATGTTTGGTTGTGGCTTCAGAAGAGTGCTAATTTGGCCTTCTTTGAAATACATAAAAAGTAGTTGTATGATGTATTTTCGATTAGTAGATGGCAGGAAATTGACGTTCATAATATCAAAAATTAGATTGATTGTATACAGGTGTTTTTCTTATAGGCCTGAGGAATGTATATGTAAATATGTGTAATGATGGTTCCATGTTTCCTTTTATTCAATAGTTGATTAAGTTGCCTCTTCCTATTCTGTGTATTTGATTAGTTTTAATCTTTTGAAACATCTTGCATGTCTACGTTTGTGTGATGATCACCACGCCCCAATAAACAAACTGATATGTATTTTTGCTACTGTAAGTTTTTTTTTTTTTTTTGGTAAAGGGGATAATAGATAAAGAAAAGCTACACCGGCACAAAGCCAGTAGGACAGCGCCTACTTAAAGTAAGACCAGACAGATCATGATTGAAAACAGAGAGTAACTCCACAGGCGGGTTCTCAAAAAAACAGAACACTTCATCTTGTTTCACACCCATTCTGGCGAGGGAGTCAGCGCAACAATTTGCTTCTCGGTAACAATGGCTGAACTGAATATGCGGAATCTGAGTTACCAGCTGTTTACAGTCATCCAGCAGGGGGGAAATAATAGGATTTGTCTGAGAGGGGTTTTGAAGAACATCTATTATGGCTTTTGCATCCAGTTCTACTTCAACGGCTTGGAAATTTTTGTTCACACAGATATTTAGGCCATCCCTTAACGCCCATAACTCCGCTTCAAAGCTCGAAGTAACACCAATCCTTCTTGAAAAGCCTACCACCCAATTACCTGAAGCATCTCTAATCACACCTCCTCCACCAGCTAGTCCCGGATTGCCTAGGGATGACCCATCCGTATTCAGCTTTCTCCAGTCAATTCTAGGCCTCTCCCATCTAATATTTTTCGTTGCAAAGCTGCTGGCTTTCTTCCAATCCGCGGCATACCAGAAGAAATCACTGGCTTGACTAATAATACGGTCTACCAAGTGAGGGTCAGGGCTACTATTCTGGAATATTATTTTGTTCCTTTGCATCCATATCATCCAGATGGCAAAAAGGAAGACTATGTTCCAGGGAGGTTTGTTGGGGCAGCAACCTTGATCATTCCTAGCATTCGTAGACAGCCAAGAGTCAAGACCACAAGAGAAAAAAATTCCTGTCTTCCTCAGATATACCAAGCTGCTTCCAGATGTCCTTACTGCCCCCACAATCACTAAGTAAGTGAATAATAGTTTCGGGACCGTTGTGACATCGAGGACAAGAAGGGTCAGGACTAATACCTCTAGAAGCTAAACAATCTTTAACACCAATGCTATTGTGAAAGCATTTCCAAACAAAGAATTGAATTCGAGGAAGAATTTTAATTCTCCAAATCTAATGCCCCCTGAATTCGGGATTGACATCCCTCGAAGTAGCCAAATTATACGCGCTTTTTAGATCAAAATTCCCGTGGATATTTGCTGCCCACGACATTCTATCCTCACTCCTAGCAGCAAAAGCATAAGGAGTAGCCTGAATTCCCAGCTTTATACTCAGAGGGAGGTCAAAGGAAATCTTTCCCCAATTCCACCCGTTAACCGAAATGACTTCCTTCACTTTCATGTTACTTTCCTCCCTGGTCAAAGGACCTTGCACTAAATTTCTGATGGGACCTTGAGAAGACCAATTGTCAGTCCAGAACTCCAAATTGCTGTCATTCCCAATCACCCATTTTGTTCCAGCAGTAAAAACCTCATGGCCTTTCTTCATACCTTTCCACACTCGGGAGCAAGGGAGTTTGTCACAGTTGGCTGAGTTTGTTCTCCGACGAGAGCAATATTTGCTCCTAAGAACTCTTGCCCATAAGGTTTCTTTTTCTGAGTGAAACCTCCAGTTAAGTTTTGCCAACAAAGAGGTATTTCTTCCCTTAGCAGATTGTAATCCTAGACCACCCTCCTTCCTAGGCCTTGTCACCTTCTGCCAACCCACCCAATGCATCTTATTTGAAGGCTCTGTCGACCCCCACAGGAAATTCTTGCTGATCCTGTCTATGCCTTCCAGAACTTTACTTGGAAGATAAGCACACTGCATGGAATAATTGGGGATAGTAGACAAAGAAGATTGAATAAGAACAGACCTACCCGCCATTGACAAAAGATTAGCTTTCCACCCCGAAAGCTTCTGCTTCATACGATCCAAGATAAAATTAAAATCTTGATTCGACTGCCCCTGATGCTTCATAGAAATACCCAAATATTTCCCAAGGGAAGAAGTCGCTCTAAACCCAAGCAAGTCACACAAATCCTCCCTACTCTCCACATCAACATTTGGCGAGAAAAAAACCCTTGACTTGGACTCACTAATAGTCTGCCCCGACTTTTCACAAAAGGTATCAAGCACCTCACGGATAGCAATGCAATTTGCTTGATTTGCTTTTGCAAACAACACCAGATCATCTACAAAGAAAAGATGAGAGAAGCTTGGCCCACTCCTGGAAGCTTTAATAGGATTCCACAAATTCTCACTACATTTCCCCTCAATAAGTTGGCCCAGAAATTCCATACACAAAATGAAAATGTAAGGGGACAAAGGATCACCTTGTCTGATGCCTCTAGACGGGTAAATAGGCTCCATCATGCCCCCATTAAATAAAATAGAGGTGGATACTGTGGAAATACTACTCATAATGATCTCCACCAGGTCCATAGGAAAATTGAATCCGATAAGCCTATCCCTAATGAAACCCCACTCAAGCTTGTCATAAGCTTTTTCAAGATCAATCTTTATGGCCATGAACCCCTCTTTACCTTTGGCTCTACTAATAGAATGAACAATTTCTTGGACTATAATTGCATTATCAATACCTTTTCTTCCAGGAACAAAAGCAGTTTGGAGAGGGGAGACAAGCTTATCTAATAAAGGTCTAATCCGAGCCACTACAACCTTTGTGATGACTTTATAAACAGTATTGCACAGGCTGATTGGATGGTAGTTGCCCAACGTTTCCGGGCCTGGGATCTTTGGAATAACGGTAATAAGAGTTCTATTAAGATACTCTGGAATTTTTTTTCTAGAGAAAATCCCTTTAACTTCCTCAACCAGAGCATTCCCAACCACAGCCCAAAAGCCCATCAGGACCAGGGGCTTTAAAAGGCTTCATCAACCAGAGAGCAAATTTTATTTCCTCCTCCATGACCTCACCACTAAGGAATTCACAATCGTCTTCCGAGAGATAAGCTTGACCCTGAGTCAATAGCGGGGGATTTCTCTCTGAAAGAGCTAGAGATGTGCAGAAAAGGCCCTCAAAACCCCCTCTAATATGTTCCATAACATCTCTCTCATCATACAACCATTCCCCTACGCTGTTTTTTATGGCTGAAATTCGGTTCCTGTTTCTTCTGACCATAGTAGACATATGATAGAAGGAGGTGTTTCTATCTCCTTGAATCATCCAATTAACTCTAGACTTAAGAGCCCAAATGTCCCTTTCCTGGTCTAGAATAATTTCTAACTCTCTTTGGAGTTGCTTCTCTAAATCCAGCAGATTTGATGAGGGTCTTGAAGAAATAGCCTTCTGAGTTCCATTGAGCCGGGCCATAATTCTCCTTTTCTTGCTGAAGACATTACCAAAATGTTCCTTATTCCACCGATTCATTTCAGTAACAAGGTTATTTGTGGCCCCCTGAAAAGTATGAACCGGATTCCAAGCAGACGAGACCACTACTGGAAAAGAAGGATCAGACAACCAGCAACTTTGGAATCTGAAAGGTCTAGGAAGTTGAAGCTGGTAATGCTGAGTGGTTTCCAGAAGCACAGGACAGTGATCAGAGTGACAACGGGTAAGATGAGTAACTTTTGCCTTTGGAAAGTTTGAATACCAGTAAGGGTTAACAAAAAACCTATCAATTCTCTCCTGAATTAACGCAGAAAGTTCTCTTCCATTAGATCATGTGAACCTCGGCCCTGAGAACCCCAAATCAACCATATTACATTTGTCAAGACAATCTTTGAAATACAAGGATCTATTCATACTGATAGCTCTGCCACCAAACTTATCATCCTCCACCAGAGGTTCGTTAAAATCCCCCGCAATAACCCAAGCCAAATTATGCAACTCAGCTAAAGCAGACAAATTATTCCATAAGATAGACCTTTCCTCAAACCTAGGACTAGCATATACCGCAGAGAAAATCCAGGAAAAGTCAGAGGCACATACCTTAACTGTGACATGAATTTCCTGCTCAGTCTTTGAAATCAACGACACCTCCACTCTGTTTGAATTCCACATCACCCATAAGCCCCTAGCATAGCCAATAGTATCAGAATGAATTGCCCTATCAAAAGGCAATCTGTCGGTAATCGCTTTTGCTCGAGCACCACCTATTTTTGTTTCCATTACCACCATAATTGCAGGATTATGGTTATGAGCAAGCTCAGTAACATATTTCTGAAAATTGGGTTTCAGAGAACCCCTACTATTCCATATGATAATATTCATAGGAAAATCCAAGAGAGAGAACAGGCACATATCAACAAGCAGAGGTAAAATTACCTCAACCATCATATTCCATACTGTCTTCCTCCATAACTTCCTTACCTTGTCCCTCCCTGGCAATTGGGTTTGCTGGCAGAGCCGAAGGCCCATCACATAGGTCTCCATCCGAGCCTGAAGTACCAATAGCACAAAAGCCTGAGCCTCTATCACCCTTCTCACCCACTACATCTTCCATGGGGTCATGCTGTATAGCATTGGGTTTCGTGGAATTAAGAACAGAGCTTTCCAACAAATTGAAATCGCCTTCCCCAACTTCCACTAGAACTTTCGAGCTCACCCCCAAGGATTCGGACTCCCTTATCTCGCAGGATTGATGGACATCAACGGACCCAGAATCGCACTCTTTTCTTATCATCGTGGGTTGGCGCTCCGGGCTCCAATGAGCACTGAACTGGACTGCCTCCATAGCCGCTACTTCACTATCCTTCCCACTACCCTCACCACTAGTTCCATTTCCACGGCAAAGACCCTCAGTGTGATCACCCATCTTGGCACCCATGAAAGTCAAAGAAGCACAATGGTTTAAAGGAGTCAGAGAAGCAGAACTTTGAAGATTTGACTCACCAGAGGTCTTTGAGTTATTTACGATATTTGAGGCTGCCCGTCCTTTGGCAAGGACCTTTTTACCCTTAGGAATGTGTTTCGGACCTAAGGATTTTGGGCTGAAATTTGAAACCTTAAAGCCCGCTTCTCTTTGAGTAAAGCCCATGAAAGTTGGGCTCGCTTCTTTTTGGTTTGGACTCAGGATGTTTGAGATCCTTTTGTCATCATTCTTGACCCATTGAGACCCATAACTAGGCTGAGCCATATCATTTTTTCTATTACTATCACGTGCATGCTCCTTGCTAGTATCATTTTCCTGAAAGGTGGCGCCAGTGGGATTTTGTCCTTCCTCAGGATAACGGCTCGTACCTGAGGTGCTGCTGTACCTGTTGGGTTTGTACCCATTCCTTTTGTGTGTCACAACCATCCAAGGTCCGTAGGTACTGTCCTCATTTGTACTAATCTCAGCTGACTCAGCATCATGCCTTTCGCGTGGGCTTCCTTTAACCGTTTCCCCTCCTTCCTCTTCCTCCCTAGCTGGTGGCTGGACTGGCCTAATAATGTGAGGGCAGTCTTCTTTCCGGTGACCAATCCTACCGCAGGAAAAACATAGTTTATGGATTCCTTCATAGTTAACAGGTTGTTCGAAATTCCCGATGAGTAGAGCAGTGATCAGCGGCTTCTCCACATCTATTTGCACACATATTCGGGCATAGCGACCCCTTGCTTCCAAAGCGGTATGAGTGTCAATCCTCAGTACCTTCCCAATGGTGCCGCCAATCTCCTTCAAAGCTTCCATTTGGTAGTATTCAATAGGAAGATCATTGAGTCTTACCCAAACCGCAATAGGCGATACATCGGCAGAGCATGGTCTGAAATTTGGAACCCAAGGCCTTATAGAGAGGAAGTGCTCACCAACAAACCAAGGTCCTTTATCAAGCACTAAATCATAGTCTTCCATTGCCGAGAATTTGACTAGAAAAAAATCCTTACTCAAATCCACGCAATCAAGCCTTCCTTTCGGTTTCCATAAAGCAGAGATTTTTTGTTGTAAGAAATTAAGACCCACCGTTCTCCCATAAAGCTTAACAATTAAAGCTCTTGCCCACGGGGCCCTAATTTTTTGCTTCAGCTCATCGGTTAATCTTACTGCAGCAAGACCCTTCCTAAGACCAGAGGTGTCAAGTTCAAACTCAGGGGACACTTCCATCTGGTCCATAAGATCAAAAGCTCTTCGATATGCCCCCGGGAGCTCACCCACGAGTTTTTCTTTAAAAGATGACTGTTGGTTTGCATGACCCTTTCCCCATGAAAACTCCTTCTCCATGCTAGCATTGCCCTCCGTAAAATTTTCATGATGACCGGCTTTAACTTTCTTGTTACTCCTGGCTAGTTCAGCTTCTTCCTCCAAAGAGAGACCCCGAGAGGTTCCCCTAGAGCCCATGCTTTTAGAGACGCACTTCTTCCACTTTATCTTACTGAACTGACAAAGTCGCTACTGTAAGTTGAGGGAACTTCGTCCTTGGATTCGAATCTTGAATGAAAAATTTGAAATATATCAAATTTTTGGTGGAAAAAGTATATCAATTTGTTCAACGAGCTGTGCGCGTTATTGACAAAATATGCGCAGGAGCCTGAATCTCGGATTTGATGGTGTTTTCTTCAACATCTTAGCTCTCTTCTTTGCATTCGCCTTTGCTGGTTTACATCATTTATACGCCGCTTCATTTCTCCTAGCTCTTCCCTTTCAATTAGACAATTTCTTAGAAATTTCAATCAAAACCAACAAAAAAAAAAAAAAGAAAAAAAAGAGGGAAAAGATATTAAAATCAGCATGAAGAAATCAATAAAAAATAGCTGTATAATAATTTAGTTTCCTTTTTTTTTTTTTCCAAGCAACCAAACACAGAGCTTATCAATAAGAAATAAGAGAGAGAGAAAATTAACCGTGCAGTGGGTTCAGCAATGTTGGGCTGGTGTGAGACGTAGTCAGCACAATAACGGTGGCTTGGCACATTGGTTATTGTGGTAGTGGTGTCACCAAAGTTGTGAGAGAGAGAGAGGAGAGAGAGAAGGGTAATAGAGAAATAGAGAGAAATTGAGATTTTGAAATATTTAGATTAGATGGATTTGCTGCAGAGCTTATCAATAAGAAATAAGAGAAAGAGAGAGAAAATTAACTGTGCAGTGGGTTCAGCAATATTGGGCTGGTGTGAGATGTAGTCAGCGCAATAACGGTGGCTTGGCACATTGGTTATTGTGGTAGTGGTGTCACCAAAGTTGTGAGAGAGAGAGGAGAGAGAGAGAAGGGTAATAGAGAAATAGAGAGAAATTGAGATTTTGAAATATTTAGATTAGATGGATTTGCTGAGGGTTAACTAAATAATTAACCACAATTAAGTTTTCCAGAGTCAGGTGTTTTAGATTTTAATTGATGTGACACATCTTATACCATTGATTTATTTCAAATACATCTTGTCTCCATTTCATAGAGAAATGGAGAGGATCCGGATGTTGGTGGATTTGATTTTTGGTAATTTGTACGGTGGTGGATGCAATTATTTATTGGAGTGTACATCTAGTGGATGAGAACTGCGTCTTTTGCCGTGGGACCACCCCAATTATTTCGTTCGTTTCAATCCTCAGATTCCATTAGAATCTACGTAAATAGAAACTTTGTCTTACAGAAGGAAACAATTAATTATTATTATTTTTTTTAGAAACGAACAAACACACGGGGAAAGAAACAATTATTTATTGGACTGTTTTAATGATTTATCATTTGTGTTAGTATTATTTTAATATATTTTTAAAGGTTTGGTATTTGAATATATTCGGTCCACATCAAAATCCAATCAACACACACGTCATAAATTCCATGAAAACTAACTAAAAAAAAAAAAAAATCCATAAAATCCCAAACAAAATTAACTTTCAGACCATGAACATTATCGTTGATAGATAACTACAACACACGTCATAAACATAATTACAATCCATGCATAGCAATACACACGTAGTAGTTCTTACCAAAAAAAAAAAAAACACACACACACACGTAGTAAATAGATTATTACAATCCAAGAACACACTCTATTTAAACAGATCTAGAGTTTTCTTCTCATCATTGTTGGAGCTACTACCCGACGAGAGAGTGAGAGCAGGTGGCTGAGTGTACGGAATAGGAGTCACTGTACCTCCAGGAAGCACAATAGCGACTGCATCCTTGCACAAATCAAACATGTTTTGACCTCGCATTCCAATCACGCCGAATGCGGGGTAAAGAAGACGCTCGCATGCTTCAAATAAGAGGGACCGGAACCCAGCTGCAAATAGAACAACAAATATGTAAAAATAGAATGGTAGAGAATAAAAAGACAAGTCATGAAGCAACCAGTTTGATAAAGGCCTAACTTACAGATGGCAAAGCAAAACACACTAACTACTGCCCTAGTTAACAATCTAAACAAAAACATCAATGAGACATCACAACTAATACCTTTATGTTTTAAATCAAGCTCATTATATATGTAATATATATATTTTTTCAAAATATCAGAAGGGGCCATATATACCTGTTCTTTCGGCTTCCAGGATTGCGGAGACGAGGGCAATGAAGTTGGGGCCGAAGTAGTGGTTGAGGAACACGACGGCATTGGCTTGTGCTTGTGGAGACTCGATCCATCGTAGGCATGGCCTCTGCACGCATGTGTTACTGCAACTTCTTCCAAGAGCTTGGCAATCGTAGCAGCTCATTCTGAGTGTGTGCAGAAGAGAGAAGAAGAAATAGAGAGAGAGAGTCTGAGAGTGAAAGTGAGTGTGTGCAGAAGAGAGCAGAAGAGAGAAGAAGGAAGAGAGAGAGAGAGAGAGTCTGAGATTTTCTTCGTTGAAAGAATGAGTCTCAGACAATTCCCAAGTGATCTGTTTTAGGCAACGGTTTTACAGTTTGTACAGAAGAGAGAAAGAGAGAGAGAGAGTCTGAGATTTTAGGCAACGATTTCACAGTTTGTACAGAAGAGAGAAAGAGAGAGGGAGAGTCTGAGATTTTAGGCAACAGTTTCACAGTGTGTGAAGAAGAGTGAAAGAGAGAGAGAGAGAGTCTGAGACAATTCCCAAGTGATCTGTTTTAGGCAACGGTTTCACATGTGAGACCAGAAACCCTTCAGGTCTCCCACACACACTCTTAGTCTTTGTGGGTCCCTTTCTCGCGTGGATGCAACTATGTTTAAATAGAGTGTGTGTTGCATGGATTGTAATAATCTATTTACGACGTGTGTGTTGCATGGATTGTAATTATGTTTATGAATTGTGTGTTCTGTTTATGACGTGTGTTCTGTAATTATCTATCACTACATGAAAAAATGTTTATTGCAACGAAAAAAATCATTGCAATAACATTGCAATCATTGCAATAGTTGATACAAGATGTTGCAATAAAATTTGAGATAATAGGTTTATGCAACAAAAACTTTTGTTGCAATAAACTCCAAATATTTTAATAATAGCTTTGATGCAATGATAAATAAATAAATATATATATATATATATAGTTACAATAAATAATTTACTATTTCGAATATCTTATAAGTATAGGATATTACTTCACGAAACTTGTTGTAATAGATTGCAAATAATTGAACAAAATAAGTCGGATTAAATTACTGCAATGATATCTTCATTGTAATAGATAGTTAATTCATTTTGTCACTGCAATTGACTATGAAATAATTGATACAAAGTTATTGTAACGATATATTCATTACAGTTACGTGTTTGTCATTACAATAGATTGTAAAAGAATTAATATCAAATTATTACAATGGTAACTTTGATGCAATAGCTATTAATTCGAAATTTTCGTTGCAATAGATTGCAAAAACAATTGGTATCAATTTATTGTAATGATTCTTTCATTTTAAGTTATTGTAACAATTTTTCCTTATATATTAAAGCTTCTATTGCAGCTGAAAATTATAAATTATTGCAACTTATTATTGTTGATGCAATAATTTAACACTTTTAAGTTACTATTGCAACCATTTTAACTTGTAGATGCGATATTTTGTCTAAAACTACTATATACATATTTCTACACACACCCTTTCTTCTATATATTCACTACTTCTTGGGAGAGAGAGAGAGGGCATCTCAATCCCACCCACATCGTCATCATATAAGCTTCTATCTGGATCAAAACGATCAACAGGTCCAAACTAAGTAGATTCTTTCTTCTATATATTACTACCTCTTTTACTTCACTTTCACACTCAGACTCTCTCTCTCACTCTTCTTCACTATTTCTTCTTCTCTCTCTTCTGCACACACTCAGACTCTCTCTCTCTTCTGCAAAATCAAAGTGTCAGAATTAGTTACAACAGTTGCACAGCTCTTGGAAAAAGTTGCAGTGACACGTGCATGCTGAGGCCATGCCTACAATGGATCGAGTCTCCACAAGCACAAGCCAACGCCATCGTGTTCCTCAACAACTACTTTGGCTCTAGCAACTTCATTGCCCTCATTTCCACAATCCCGGAAGCCCCAAGAACGGGTATATATGGCCCCTCCTGATATTTTGAAAAAATATATATATTTTATATATATAATGAGCTTGATTTAAAACATAAAGGTACTGGTTGTGATGCCTTATTGATGTTTTTGTTTAGATTGTTAACTAGGGTAGTAGTTAGTGTGTTTTGCTTTGCCATCTATAAGTTAGGCCTTTATCCAAAAAAAAAAAAAAAAAATTAGGCCCAAAAAAGAAAAATTGTATCTATAATTCATATCCTAATTCATGACTTTTCTTATTATTCTCTACAATTCTATTTTTACGTATTTGTTGTTCTATTTGCAGCTGGGTTTGGTCCCTCTTGCTTGAAGCATGTGGGCGTCTGCTTAACCCCGTATACGTCGTGGTGGGAATGCGAGGACGTGACATGTTTGATGTGTGCAAGCAGGCAGTTGATACGGTGCTTGCTGGAGGTATGGTGACTCCTATTCCGCATCAGCCACCTGCTTTCACTCTCTCATTAGGTCCAATCACCACCAACCCAAGTAGTGGGAGTAGCTCCAACAATGATGAGAAGAAAACTCTCAATTTGTTTAAATAGAGTGTGTGTTGCATGGATTGTAATAATCTATTACGACGTGTGTGTTGCATGGTCCTCACTAGTGCATGACAGAGAGATAGATGTAACCTATGATGTAGTTCTATAATTGATGATTTTGTCTCTTTGAGTTTTTTCTTTCTGATTCATGGCTTGTTTGCTCCCATTTTTATCAGCTTCTTGATTTTTGAATTATTAAATTTATGTACAATTATTATTGGGGTTGTTATTATATTTAGATGAAGCAATGTATTATCTTTTATATATAAATCTATAAGAATATGCTCTTCCAAACAAGTACTATATCAATGTGATTACTACATGGGTCCAAATAAGTACTACATGATCATGTAGTACTTATTTTATTGTATGCAACCTTATATGAATAATTCGAGATAATATTGATATATATATATATATATATATGTATATTTAATAAATGAATCAAATTCAAATATTATATTATGTTTGTGAAAAGACTCATGGTTAAGAGACTTTTTTTTTTTGAGAATGTGATTAAGAGACTCAATTAGAGTATCTATTATATTTAATATTTATATGTACACTTATATTTAAAAATTTACTTATATATTGTTAGGTTCTAAGAAATTAGGAACTAATGTATTAGAACTTCAATTTGTATTATGTTGGCAAACCATGATCAAAACATAGAGTCTAGGTTTAGGCTTGCTCAAAGTATGTTTATTTGTGAAATTGGAATCGAGTGATTGCAGAATTTATTGAACTAAATCTGCAAGGCTCGATCGATCGAAAATTAGACTCGATCGATCGAACCACGTGCAGATTTATTTTTCTGCAGAGTTCCAGTTCAGCCCAAACTCTACTTAAACGTATTAGGGTTCAAGTAAAACTTTCCTATATATAAGGGAAACCCTAGAACGTTTTTTGAAGTTGTTTTTAGAGAGATTAGAGTGCCTCTTGTGCCTCTTTTTGTATTTAGGGTTTTGTACCCAAAGGCTCTCTAAAGGTTGCTCATATTTGCGGTTTGTGTAAATCTCTTGTGAGATCTAGAGGAGCTTTCCTTTACACAAACTTAGGGTTTTCAAGGAGAAGATTTATCTACGCCTTGATGATCAATTCAGTTGCTGCCATTGAAGTTTAAAGAAAACACAAGCGGGTGTGCTTGTATCTGGTGGTGAATCCAAGAAAGAAGGAGTCCGTGGATTCGGAGCTTGCACGTGATCGTGTCAGCAAGTTCTACTGGTTGGTAGCAATAAGAAGTCGAGCGTGGGGGCTTGTAAGTCTTATTGTATGAACTTCGATTCTTTTAAGATAGTGGATTCAAGTTTACCTTGAGAATAGCTAGGTCAAATCCTCCCCAGGTTTTTATCGGTTTGGTTTCCTGGGTGATCATATCTTGTGTTATTTATTTTCCACTGCTTTGCATGATTTGATTTTTTATATTGTGATAACCTAGACTTGTTTAATTGGACTAAGTAACAACTTGGCTAATTACCTAGGTTTAATCAATTGTTTAAGGGGTCTAAAAACTATCAAGTGGTATCAAAGCAAATTGCTCTTTTGTTTTAGATCTTTTGATCTAAGAGCTGATCCTTGACCCCTGTTGTCATAGATAATTTGAAGTGTTTTTCTGATCATGTTTCTGCTCATGCTTTTGTTGATTTTATTGATGCCTGTGAAACTCTTCGTAAGGAATTATTGAAATCTATGAAAATTGCTAAGAAAGTCAAGGAAGAGTTAAAATTGGTTAATCTTGAAAAAGAGGAATTGGTTGTTAGATTAGATGAATCTAATAAAAAGAATGAATTTTTGAGAAATCAAATTTCCTCTCAAGATGAGAAGATGAAAAGCTTGGAACAAGAGTTAGTTGAATCTAAAGCTAAAATTGAAAATTTGACTTGTACCAAGTCTGTTGTTGATAACAGAAATGTTTCTGTTCCTCTTAAGTCTAAAACTGAGAAAGTTTATATTCCTCCATTAAAGAGGAATAATAAAGAAAAAACTTATTTTGCTAGGTTAGACAAAGGTAAAAGCTCTGATGTAGACGCTGAAGTTTCTAAACTTAAGTCTAAACCTACTGTTAGAGAGCATAATAAATCTGTCTTTGTACCTACTTGTCACCTTTGTGGTGTTGTTGGTCATATTAGACCAAATTGTTCTTTGTTGAGGCAAGAACCAAAGCCTGTGACCGGAAACCCTACTAGGAATACTAATGTTCCTAAATTTGTTCCTGTCTGCCATTTTTGTGGTGTCTGTGGTCACATTCGTCCTAATTGTCATAAATTGAAATTTAAGCATTCTATGTTTCAATCTAGGATTTGTGATGATATTTCTCCTGCCATAAGTCCATATAAATTGTTTCATATTCTTTTGAAAAATTTGAGCTTGTTGGCTTGTGAAAGGAATTTGCAGGATTTCAGTATTTCTCAGAAGATTGGTGTAATTTCTCAAATACACTCTGCTTCTCATGGATTTTCACCTACAAAGCCGAAGACTCATGCTATATGGGTGAGAAAAGATTCTCCAAGGTGAGTGTTGCTGACTTGTCTCTGATTTAATTCTTTCAATTGATTGTGGACATGTCTTGTTTCTGTTTTTGGTTGTTTTATTTATTTATTTTTGTTGTTTTTTATTAAAAAAAAAATCCAAAAACATTGAAAATTTTCAAAAAGACAAAAATAATTTTTTTGTGTCTAGTTTTATTTTTTCTTGAGGATTACATGAATTATGATATCTCTCTCTTGATTTAGAACATGCTTGACATTGTGGAGAAACTTGGATAGTATGTGTTATAAGTGCTAAGCTATTTTTGATTTTGTATGAGTATGTACTAGTTTATACATGTACTCAAGGGTTAATTAAGAAATTGATGTTTCTTGTTTGTGTACCCTCCATAGCTTAGTTAAGCACTGTCATGCATTGCATTTGCATTGTTCATTTAGCATAATGTGTGCTTTTTGTTTTCAGTCATATTTTTTTTAAAAAAAGATTTATGTGTTTTGTATTTCACATCTTGGATTTATAATCAAGGATTGGCCATATTATCTTTAAATAACAAGTTTATGTACCTTGTTTAGCTTTGATGAGCTTACTTATTGCACTTTACTAGTTGAAATTTTGTAGTGCATGTTGTGTGGGAAAGATATTTATGGCTTTTGATTACTATGTCTTAATCTTGAAGTTACATGTTTTTAAATGTTTGACTTGAACTTTTAGAGAAAGGCATAAATAACCATCTCACCACTATTCACTAGCCAATCATGAACACCTTAGTGCATATCATAAGATTTTGTGCTCGAGAAAGTGTAGCACATGCACAAAAAGAACATAAGGTGAAGCCTCGGGTTAAATTGCTTAATTCTTAAAATCAAAATTGGTGTGTACTATTAGGCTTGATGCCAAACTCACATGACTTAAAATTGGTATGTATATTATGAGGCATAAATACAATAAACTTACATGATTGCAAGTTTATGATCTAGGAGATGTGGGAGTTATATGATGTAACTCTTTAGGTGATAGTCTCTTTTAAATTCAATGTGATGAATTTTGTAGACTTTGTGATTGATTGCTATTCACATATTACCTCACATATCTCTCAAGTTTTTGCTAGTTGCACACACTATACAAGTTACCTTTTGCTAAACTTGGTACATTATATTGCGTGTGATCTTGTTGTGGCCATCCAAGATTAAAAGTTCCTTGATTTTAATGCAAAATGTGTTTAATGTTTGCGCTTTGAGGACAAATTGATTGAAAATCTTGATTTTGGAAGATTTGGGTTGAATTCGAGTTTTTTTAAAACTTTTAATCTCATACTCATGCATTTCATTCATGAAATATTGTGTTTTGAGGAGTTTCTGCATTAAATTGCTCTGTTTTTTAAAAAAATTGATTTTTTTATGTATCATTTATGTTTAGGATTCACATGTATTGCATTGTTTTTGTATCCATCTTGCAGTTTTGCAGTCATATCTCTCATTGTTTTCACACATAACATGCATACACTTTGCTACATTAGGTACTCAACTTGATCAAAAAATTGATTGATTACTTTTTGAGCTATGTACTTTCTAGTATATGCCTTTTTTATGTGTGGACTGTAGAAAATATTTTTCTTAAGAGATATGGTGGATAATTAATGTGCAAATATTTTCTCTACTCATGCAACTGTTTATGGGTCACATAGTGCCATGTTTGCATTTTATTGAAGGAGAGAATATTTTTTCTTCATGTGTATCCTCAACTTAGTTTTTTTTAAACTTGGTTTGTGTCTTTTTATTTATCCCCAACCCCTTTATTTTTCCCCAAAATTGTTTTTCCCAAAACTTGTTTTGTTTTTCCTATTTTTATAGGGGGAGAAGCTTGTTTTTAACCTTTGTTGTTCATAGGAGGAGTTGTCTCTATTTCTTATAGAGTTGAATTATTTTGTGTTCCCTTCTTTCTCTATTTTCTCTCACTCTGTTGCGTATGTTTTCTGTCAACTCTTTGTTTGAGTTGTCTTTGTCAATGCGTGACAAAAAGGGGGAGAGATTTAGATGAAATGTGTGGAAAATACAAGAATGTTCTATTTAGGGGGAGTTAACATTGTTTTTTATGTATCTAATTTAGGGGGAGAATTAGATTGCATTTGTATCTAATTTAGGGGGAGAATTAGATTGCATATTTGTTAATTTACTGTTTTTGTTTTTCTGTCACACATGCGTTTATGCGTTTGTTGAGTGTTTCAGGAAATATACAGATTGATTCAGTCATGCTGCTGTCTACACTTGCAACTGATAGATAGTAGTTAGGTTGAATTATTTTTGGGCTATATGTAATTTTGAGTATTTAATGTTTGTGATATGTTTTGTCATGGATTGCCAAAGGGGGAGATTGTTAGGTTTTAAGAAATTATGAACTAATGTATTAGAACTTCAATTTGTATTATGTTGGCAAACCATGATCAAAACATAGAGTCTAGGTTTAGGCTTGCTCAAAGTACGTTTATTTGTGAAATTGGAATCGAGTGATTGCAGAATTTATTGAACTAAATCTGCAAGGCTCGATCGATCGAAAATTAGACTCGATCGATCGAACCGCGTGCAGATTTATTTTTTTGCAGAGTTCCAGTTCAGCCTAAACTCTACTTAAACGTATTAGGGTTCAAGTAAAACTCTCCTATATATAAGGGAAACCCTAGAACGTTTTTTGAAGTTGTTTTTGGAGAGATTAGAGTGCCTCTTGTGTCTCTTTTTGTATTTAGGGTTTTGTACCCAGAGGCTCTCTAAAGGTTGCTCATATTTGCGGTTTGTGTAAATCTCTTGTGAGATCTAGAGGAGCTTTCCTTTACACAAACTTAGGGTTTTCAAGGAGAAGATTTATTTACGCTTTGATGATCAATTCAGTTGCTGCCATTGAAGTTTAAAGAAAACACAAACGGGTGTGCTTGTATCTGGTGGTGAATCCAAGAAAGAAGGAGTCCGTGAATTCGGAGCTTGCACGTGGTCGTGTCAGTAAGTTCTACTGGTTGGTAGCAATAAGAAGTCGAGCGTGAGGGCTTGTAAGTCTTATTGTATGAACTTCGATTCTTTCAAGATAGTGGATTCAAGTTTACCTTGAGGATAGCTAGGTCAAATCTTCCCCAGGTTTTTACCGGTTTGGTTTCCTGGGTGATCATATCTTGTGTTATTTATTTTCCACTGCTTTGCATGATTTGATCTTTTATATTGTGATAACCTAGATTTGTTTAATTGGACTAAGTAACAACTTGGCTAATTACCTAGGTTTAATCAATTGTTTAAGGGGTCTAAAAACTATCATATATATAGACTTTATATAGACTGGAAATTAATTATGTAAGTACGTAAAAAAATTCATAAGATATCAAATTAATAATTGTAATTCATTAGTAATTGTACGTGGTAGTTTGGTTTTAGGTGGGGTTTGATAGTCACTGGTTTTAGGTTAGTGAACTACCCAAACATTAATTTGGTGCCATATAAATAAAGAGAACAAAACAAAGAACACTAATTTTACGTGACCCCTTTGCATGAGCAAGTGAGGTGAAACACTATTACTTAGAAAATAATGAATAGTGTAATGAAGAGAGTGTTATGCTCTCTAGTTCAGTGATTGTGTGTTCTGTATAGAGGCCAACCCTTCCCCATTTATAAAGCCAAGTAGAAAGTACAAGCTTGGCAAGCCCTTGCTAGCAGCATAGTGCGATAGTGAGCCCTTTCTTTTGTCTTAATCTTGGCATGACTTCAACTTCTGATTATGCCTTAAGAACATTTTTCCACGAACATCTAGAACTATCCATACTGAAATATCCATTGTGCAAATGTATGGCCTTGATTTAATGGTTTCTTGGGCACATGGATACGGTTGAGATCATGATTCTAGGTTTCCTTAAGTAAATTGAGTACCATATCCATGCCATAAATTCATGTTTGAAAATGAACCAAAAGTAATGACCTCGAACTCAATTCATGTTTGAAATTAATGAAATGAATTAATTCAGAATTGTTAATACTCGACTTGTTTCGATTCATTTACAGTAAAAAGAATGAGATGATATATGGTGTATCTAGCATTTAATTACCCTTTCACATAGGGGTGAGTCCTTCGCTTGTTGGTAGGTTACCATGTTAGACACATTTATTTTTAATGTCAAAAATAATTTTTTTTTCTAGTGTTAGAACACTTTTTAAATGGTGCAACCAAATAATATTTCAAGATCACTTATAAGGTAATCTTTCATATAAATAATTTTTGGAATAAATGATTCACCAATTTTTTTTTATTTGTTACTTATAATTTGTTAGTTGGGACATGGAACCCTATTTGTTTCCATTGGAAACGCGAGAAAGAATTAGTTAAATTGCAACACATAATACCAATTAGAAAATTTTGTTCAGAGACTAATAACCGTTTGGAGCCGTGCTCGCTGTTGGCGAAGAATGTAGGAGCCAAAGCTGTTACTACTAAGCTAATTGCGCCAAAGAAGTTATCAATTGATAATCCATTATCGTCTCCTCGAGGAGTTGTGAATAGTAGGGGAAACTTGTCTCCAATCCGAGGACCAGTGCGGCCTGCTTCGCCTAGTAAGCTTGGGACGTCGTCCCCTTTGAGGGGAATGAGGAATGCGGTGGTGGCAGCTACACCGAGTAGTAATTTGAGTAATACGCCGTCTATTTTAAGTTTTACCGCTGATATTCGGAGAGGGAAGATTGGGGACAACAGGATAGTTGAGGCTCTTGCATAGTCGGTTCTTGTAATGGCGTTTCGTGAATGCTCGGGCTGATGCTGCCCTTTATGCGCAGAAGTTGAATGCGGAGGTAAATGTCTTATTAATTTATTTGTTTATGGTATTTCCTTACTTGAAAAGTATACTGTTGCATTGAATTCATGGAAAGTATAGAAAGTAATGCAGTGTCATTTTATTGAGGGAGAAAGGATGAAATATGAAGCTGGATGAACTTATCTTCCTAAATGGATGTGTATTTATTATATTCCTTATAGAGTTCAAGTCAAGTGTAAGTTACTTGATTCTGGTCTGTTCTCTGTTGGATAAAAAGATGTGAATGGACGTGGATGAATAAAGTGGGTTGAGAAGAAAAAGAATGTGTTCCCATGCAATACTTTGCACAGAACCAACAGTGAGCATGATAGGGTGAAGAGTTTGGTAGAGGAAAGAGAGGTAAAAGGTCAAAAAGGTTGAATTTCTAGGAGGGAGAGGATGGTTTTTAAGGGGAAGTTGCTGTAAGGGATAGTTCAAAGGTGGAGGTCAATGGTTTGATGCAGTTTGTGGAACTTGCTGGAGGCAAAGATGTAGGCTATTTGGCTTAAAAAGAACAATCTTAATACTTTCGTAAACAACCATCTATGGTTTATTGTATGGTTGATCAAATTAGCAGTTTGGAAGTAAATGAGTGAATGAGCAACAAGTGAAGAAGAGATGGAAATTTTGAATAGGATTGATGCCTAGTTTTCCTTTGATGGAAGATAAATAACATGTGTATGATATTTTCACCAAAGTGATTCGAGAGGGAAATTATTGTAGCCGGAGTGGCTTAAATATAGAACAGGTAGGATATGGATTACTTATAGATTAGAATGAGATGAGTTAACAAGGAGCAGCGAGGTGAAAAAGATGTCTCTGTGCTTCTGTTAACACTTTGCTTTTAAGAATGATTATGATAATTTTTTATTTCTTTATTTTTTGGGTGGTAAGCTAGGATGCATGGACGCGGCGCCAGAGGAGCCGCACCCTCGTCCGACGCGGCGACGCGTGAGGGACGTCGCTGACCACGCATCGGTGCTGCGTCGGGCCGTGTTTGCCACGTGTTTTTTTTTTTTTTCCCCCGACTCACGCCGACGTGGCTCGGACTCGGGCCGATTCGTGCCGACTCGAGCCGTATCAGGCGAAACCGCCGAAATGGCTGATTTAAGCCGAAACCGGTGGATTTGATACGCCGCTATCGCCGTCTTCACCGGCTTAAACCCTTTCTTCTTCTTCTTCTTCTTCTTCTTCTTCTTTTTTGCTTCTTTGTCTTCTTCTTCCAGCGTTGCGCCGTTACCGTTCTGTAACTTCTGTTCTATTTCTTTTTTTTTTAATAAGTTTTGTTTTGTTTTGCTTTTTTTTTTGAAAAGGATCATTAAAATGCGTTTGGTTAGAGGCTTTATTTTGTTTTTTGTGCCTCTCACGTGAGCCACATCTTCTTCTTCTTTTTTTTTTTTTTTTTTTGGTACAGTACAGTACAGTACATTATTATTATTATTATTATTATTATTATATTATGAGTTTTCTATTATTATTATTATATAAAAAAAATGCTTAACAATATATAAAATATATAAATAAAAATATTTTTAATAATTTTTTAATCGCCGAGTCTCGCTGCACCCGCACCAGCACCCACCTTTTTCAAAAATTGCCGAGTCCCGCACCCGCGCCTGCACCCGAGTCTCGAAACGCACCCGTGCTTCATAGGTGGTAAGCAACTTGTACACACAGTTAGTTTCTGCAATTGTGCATTGATTATTATCTGTTTTAGGGGAATAGAGGCATTTTACTTGACTTTGTCATGAAAAATGTTTAGACATGAAAAATCTGATTTTGCTACTCTTTATGGTTGCGGAGAATGGGTTTCAGAATTATGCAGTTAGGAAATTCCATGATTTCTTCATATTTATCTTAGTGTGATGACAAGTTTTGTCCACCAAAAGTGACATGTCACATTTGAGTTCGGGAATCAGCCTCTAAAAGAAAGAAAAAAAAGATATGGTAGTAATGTTGCCTGCTTGCTATGACCTCTACTAGACCCCGTAAAATGGGAGCTTTGTGCATTCGGTACAATCAATTTTTTTAAATAAATAAAATCTTAATGATCATTGAGTAGTTTTATTCCAAATTCTTGGAAGTTTATGATAGAGAAGATTTAGGGTGTTCGGTTTGGTCATTTTGGGGGGGGGGGTGTATTTTAGGCCGACCGCAATGCTTGTTTTAGAAACCATCCACCAAGACTGGTTGATCAAGATGGAGCCTGCATCTAATGGTTTGCATTGGTTCAGTCAGGGTTATGATTTTGGCCAAATCACAAAAAAACACAAAGAAAGGGAGAGGGGTTGTTTGTCGGTGTGGGGTTGTTGGTGATAGGACAATGAAGGGGTGACCACAGGTTGAGGAGGCTGACTGTGTCTTTGGGGTGTGAGGGTTGAAAGGAGTGGCTAACGTTTGGAGAGAGAGAGAGAGAGAGAGAGAGAGAGAGAGAGAGAGAGAGAGAGAGAGATGAAAATGTTAGGGTTTGGGTGGATTTGTTTAATTGTTTCAGTTTTTACTTCTTTGATAGGATTTGGTGCTTCTGAAGGTGTACCCTCTTTGTGTGTGTGTGTGTATAATATTTAAAATAAAATATAAAATACAGTAGTGACTCGGTTGGTTTTGGGGTGGTTAAGTTTAGCTTTTACTTAAACCAAATCCGTAACCGCACTGAAGAGATCAGTTTTCTTTTCAACAAAACTAATTGGAGTAAAAATTGGCCAAACCAATCTGGGTTGGTCAGATCATTCGGTCCACCAGGTTTTTTTATTTTTACTTTCATTGTTGTTGTTGTTGTGTGTGCAGCCCTTAGAAAGACTTTCTTTTTAGGCTTTCAATTAAGAAAGACTAAAAGAGAATTTGTAGGCTTTTGAGTGAGTAGAAATAGAGTCGAAGGGGGTGGTAAGACTTGATGGTCAAGAGATAGTAAAGAGTAAGAGTTTACGATATCTTGAATCACTAATTTATAAAGATGGATAGATTGAAGAGGATGTGAATTATAGGATAAGAGGATGGTGGATGAAGTGGAGAGGTGCATTAGGAATTTTTTTTGCTCGTAGAATATCTATTAAGTTAAAGGGAAAATTTTATAAGATTGCTAAATGACCAACTATGCTCTATGATATTTGAATGTTGGGCTATTAAGAAGCAACATATTCATAAAGTGAATGTAGATAAGAAAAAGTATGTTGAGGAAATCCATTTAAAAGATAGGATTAGCCCCTATTGATGAAAAGATGAGGGGGAGTTGCTTGAGATAGTTCGGTCATGTTCAGAGGAGAGCAATTAATGCACCAGTAAGAAAGAGTAAGTTGATCCAAGTTGAGAGAACAAAAAAAAAAGTAGAAAAGACTAACAATTAAGAAAGCAATAGAGAGAATGACTTTAGATAAAATGGAACAAAGAAAAAGAATACTTGTGGCCAACCCTAACTAATTTGTTGAGCATCCATAGCCAACCCAAAAATTTTGGGAATAAGGCTTTGTTGTTGTTTGTTGTTAATGCACTCATCTTTAGTAGTCCCCGCAGGGGGAGGGATGCTGCTATGTTTTATAGTTAGTATTTGGGTTGAACATTTAGTTAAGAATGAATGAGGGTTTGTAAGCAGTGCACCTCAGAGAGGTATGTAATCTCATTTTCTGCAACGGGAGTCCTAATGGAATTACATGAACATTTGAGTTCAAACAATTAATTTTAACTGAATCAACAGAACTCAGAAGCACTTCGTGGTATTTGAGTAATTTAGTAAGTAGCCATTGTTGATGAAACCAAACGTCTGACTCATCAACAGTAGTTCCTTAAAATTGGTGCTTCCTCAGAGCTGGTGAGTCTCATCTTGGTCTTAGATGAAGACAAAATAATTTTGTCCCCAGCTAACATCTAAATGGAGAGCTTTATTTCAGGATATTTCATTGTGATCACTAACAACTCTTGTGGGTACAAATTAGTTCTCCAAAATGCCTGTTATTAAATTGTTTGCTCCAGATGGATGCATATTTCACCATGTAACTGTTAATCTCACTACCACTATCTTGATATTGTCTCCTATGTTCTGTTCCTCTTAATTAGATGATGCTCAAAAGTCCAAGCTATTTAAGATTTCTAAACATGAATGGTTGTATCTTGATGAGGACATAACTGCATGCTGAGGTTGTCAATACTTTGTTCATGTGAGACAGTGAGAGTGCATATTTATTTTATTTATTTTGTTTCACTTGCCACTTTTTTGGTGTTTCAGATGTTATGTTTTTAGCTCTTCAGTTCCACATATTAAGTTATTTCGTTGCATAAATGTTTATTTGTCGCAGAGAAGCCTTTATAATGCATGGGTAACTAGCTCAAAACTACGTGAGTCTGTTAGAGCCAAAAGAACAGAGTTACAACAGTTGAAGCAAAATTTGAAGCTAACTTCCATCCTGAAGTAGCAAGTAAGATTTGTGGCTACGCTTTCTTATCTATATAATGGACCGTTACATTTGCTTTAAAATCTTTCAATGTTTAAGAGCATCGTTATCGTCATCGTCATTTTACTACTGAAACTCATTTGGGGTTATCCATGTTTTGCATTATTGTTTGTAAATAATTCAATTTTTAGATATGAGTATGTTCTTAAAATGTTCTTTTTGTGCTAGGATTTTAGAACCCTCCCCCTTTTTCAACCTTTTTCTCCTTTCCATAAATCCTCTTGGAAAATAGACCGTGAGGTTCTGAACTGTAAAATAAAATTTGAATAATTGCCAGATGAACCAAGCTAGCTACTTCTAACATTATGGCCTATGGTACAGGTAATTTTGTCCTGGGTCATTGGCTTGAATTCCATTATGTAATTTATGTCTACTTAAAAAATTATAACACTAGCTAACTCTTTAGATTTTTTTCTATCTTCTTGAGGTCACAAAGATATTGAGATGCATGCATGCTTGTGCATAAGAGGATTTGTTGCTATCACTTGCTGTCTAAAATGTTGAATTTTATTCTAATTGTGTTCAACAAATGCAGATGACATATTTGGAAGAGTGGCCTCTTACGGACTGTGATTACTCCAGCTCTTTGTCAGGGGCTACTGAAGCTTTGAGGGCTAGCACTCTTCACCTTCTTGTTGTTGGTAGGGCAAAGGTAAGCATTAACATCTCCGCTTCCCAAAAATTGGCACATTTGTGGCAGAATAAATTTTAATTTGGTTCTTTTGTTGCTACAGGCTGATATCCAAAATGTGAAGGATGCCATTTGTTCAGCTGTTGATGTTATGCAGGCTATGGCATCCTCAATATGTTTATTATCATCAAAGGTATCTTTTTTTTTAATCCCAAGTTGTTCTATTGTTGTTTAATCTAACTTCTTTTTTTTAAAAAGGGATTCAATATGCTGAAATTTTCGAACGTTGTAGTTTTGTATCTTATAAATGGAGTATAAGCTTGTGCATTAAGTGGTTTGTAGGGTTGTGGTTGGTGAAAAGAGTAGCAGATCATTCTATAATGACAATCTCTATAAGCTAACTTTATAGAATATTTCATTTGTAATTTGAAATAGAAGGTTATAAAATGATCTGTTGCTTTCCAAGTAGTGGCATTAGTCAGATGTCCATGGCCTTGGATGTGAGCACAGATCATGTTGTCCATCGAATTTCCTTCATTTGTTGAGAGATAATTGATTTATTCCTGTCTTTTAGTTATCTTGGATTCTTGTATCAGCAGAGGTTGAGGCCATTTTCTTCTGTGAGTGAATGCTATCACCCTTGAGGTCATATAGAGATGTTGTCTTCCAATTAAAATCCTATTTCTTACTTTGTTGTGGGTGTTTCAACTTTTCTGCTTTTTCGTTAATGGAACCTCCACTTTCCTCTTCATATACCTTCAGTCTTTTCCTTCCATTCCTTCCCTGCCCTGTGCCTCCCCCAACACACCCCCTCTTTTTTATCTCCTTGCCCCTGTGGGGAAGAAACAATGTTCTGAAATTACACTAGAAAATCCATCTATCTTTTTATTATTTTAACTTGGTTATATCATTTTGATTTTGCACTTCAAATAGGGACACCTCCTGGAGAGGTAGCAGCCAAATTGTTAATCCATATATGATGTTGTATGTCAGTTTATGTTTTATCGGCCACACTATTTGCATGCAGTATATTGCTTTTATGCTCGCAACGAACTCACATATGCAGTTACATGTTTTGCTCATGCATAAATATGATTTAATTATCTTAGTGTATTTAATTTATTTAAATCAATCTAAATTTCAGTACATACACACACTCTTTTACAACCATTGAAAACATGAACAAATTTAAGATGATGAAGTTAAAAAACACTGTCAATTTTTGTGTGTGTGTGCATACATTGTAACTGCTATTTTTGCATAGTGTATGCATCTAGTGACGTTGGTAGTAAATTCACGAGCATACTTGCATACTTGCATTCACAGCTGTATTTTTTTTTATTTGCTCTGTCATGCACAAATATTTCAGTTTTAAATTTTTTTGGGTTTAAACTGTGCGCAATACACCATGTTACCAAATTTAACAATTGATCTTTGTCAATGGCATTTTCCCCATAAAAATATCCTACATCATTCAATCTTTACAAGTTATTTGTGTCATGTCTGAGGTTAACTGACTATTTCTCTACCATTATTAGAATTGGTCCTTGACTTGTTACAAAAATTAAGAAAAAATGCAGAAAACAACATCTGAATTTGGGTCAAAACCAACCTAATCCCATGTGCTTCCTATTTGAAATTATAAACCCCTGAATTTGATAAATCCTCAAATCACTCCTGTTAATGTAATGAATGGAAAATGCTGCAACATGCATTACTTGTGATAGAATTTCGATAATAAAACATTTGTAATTAAAATTTAATAAAAATTACTTTTGAAACTCTTTATTTATTTTTTTCTTTTTCTTTTTTCTCTTCCTTCATCGGTGGCACTATGGCCCAATCACCAACAAACCCCTGTTGCATGGTACCAATGCTAACAAACATGTCCAAATCCTAAAATGCAAAACTGGTGGCGAGGCAGGTGAAATAAGTGACAAGGTGGGTCGGGTTTTGGATCCCTGATCCAAATCCGTGGTCCTCTGATTGCCATAGTCCCCATTATTGTTGCACTGTCTCAGACTCAAAGGTGACACCATCAGCCAATTGGTCCGTTCACCAACCCTTCTCTTACTTTTGCTTCTTTTTAATTGGGAAGAGGGGGGGGGGGTGGTGTTGGGGAAGAGGGATAAGAAACAGAAAATAAATAAAGAGTTTTAAAACGAATTTTTAATTAAAATTCTATCACTTCCATTAACAAAACAGTAATAGGTGTGGTTTTAATCCAAAGATCAAAGGGGTTTTTTTAATTTTTCCCAAAAAAATTATTAGTATTGATCCCTGTATGTTCTTCAAACGTTTACCACGGTAGATGATTTTGGGATATTGAACTCTGTTTAGCCGGTGACTTTTTCATTTTTGCTTTTAAAAGCAATTACACTATCATTCATCTTCTCTACCATAGATGGCAAAAGATTTCATAGTCTAGCAATTGCATTTATGTTTTTTGTGAATTGTTGACCTCCATTAGCACAGTATGATCTTGCATATCCTGACACTGTAGAGTCCTCATATGCAAAGGACATGCAGCAAACACCAATTAGATATAACTGCACTTAATCCCAGCTCAAATAAACTTTAATCAAGGAGATATCTAGATCCTGTTAAGCTCCATCTTTCTTCTCGTTTGATTTGTTAGAAGATGATTTCATTTCACAATCCAAGGATTCTCTATCCAAAGAAGTTTTTTACCGCCTCCTTTTTTTGGGTTGGCTATCCTTTTATGATTCGTTCTACACAACCACACATGGCTATCCTTTTTGTATGATTTCTTTCACACACACACACACACCAGCACAAACATATATGCAAGTTTTTAGTCCATCCTGCATTGTTAAAGTAGCCACTTGTTTTCCAATCTTTAGCTTATTTGTCCCTTATGCATGGAATTTTTTGTTATTTATAGGTTGGGAATGTGAACTCTTTGGTAGCTGAACTCTCAAAGTTAAGTGTGAAAGAGCGTGCTTTGCTTGATCACTGCAAAGATCTCCTGTCAACAAATGCAGCCATGCAGGTAATTGTTCTATTTAACAATTATCAAGTTATTGGGACTGAAGTGTCAATGCAACTAAGATGGCTGTTCCCACGCATAATGCCTGGGAACAGGGCAGCAACTGTTTACCTAACATTCCCAGAGCATGTTGT
The DNA here is from genome assembly GCF_001633185.2 of Quercus lobata. Lineage (NCBI taxonomy): Eukaryota > Viridiplantae > Streptophyta > Magnoliopsida > Fagales > Fagaceae > Quercus > Quercus lobata. The sequence goes on from NC_044915.1 coordinate 37,689,944, forward strand.
GAGATAAGCCATTCCCAGAACATGGCATGTCCCTAGCCATTATAGTTGTGCGAATAGCCATTCCCATTCCTCTTTCCTAGAAGTGAAATAAAAGTAAAAATGTAAAATTCTAATTTTGTAATTCAGTAATAGTTGGCATCCTAGATTCCTAGTGTGTTTTTATTTTTATTTTTATCTTTTTATATATTGAATAACAACATATCTGATTTGAAAATTTTAATTATGGCCAGGTGACAGAGTGTAGCTTGAGAACACATATTGTACAACTAAAGCGTGTACCTCCGAGCTGACAATGAGACCTAGGTGGGAATAGTGAAAGAAAGAGAAGGGGAAGAAGCGGGGTAGAGGAATTGGTCGACTCATCAGGCCCATGACCTGAAGACTACAGGTTCGAATCCTGTCCCCGCCTAATCACTTGAGATGCTGGGGAAGCCGGCAGCTATGCCCTAACTCAAAGTGTAAAGCTCATATCATTTGACTGCCTACGTTAATAGCTAACAATATTCGATGACCCCCGAGGTAATAAGAGATTTATGTTTGGTTGTGGCTTCAGAAGAGTGCTAATTTGGCCTTCGTTGAAATACATAAAAAGTAGTTGTATGATGTATTTTCTATTAGTAGATGGCAGGAAATTGATGTTCATAATATCAAAATTAGATTGATTGTATACAGGTGTTTTTCTTATAGGCCTGAGGAATGTATATGTAAATATGTGTAATGATGGTTCCATGTTTCCTTTTATTCAATAGTTGATTAAGTTCTTATTCATGCCTCTTCCTATTCTGTGTATTTGATTAGTTTTAATCTTTTGAAACATCTTGCATTTTTACGTTTTTGTGATGATCACCACGCCCCAAAAAACAAACTGATTTTTTTTTTGGTTACTGTAAGTTGAGGGAACTTCGTCCCTGGATTTGAACCTTGAATGAAAATTTGAAATATATCAAATTTTTGGTGGAAAAAGTATATCAATTTGTTCAAAGAACCATGCGCTATATTGATAAATACGTGTAGGAGCCTGAATCTTGGATTCGATGGTGTTTTCTTCAACATCTTAGCTCTCTTCTTTGCATTGGCCCTTGCTGGTTTACATGTGCTAACTTATACAATAACCAAAGGCTACTAATTTCTTTTGCATTTTGCTAACAATATTAACATATGCTACTCGGAGCGTGGTATGCCTTTTGTTTGTAACGTGGTATGTTAAAACTATTATAAATTTTATTACATAAAAATTACAATTTAATATGGTAAGAATCTGATTGGTGCCACATAAACAATATAATATATGAATGTTTAAATTGTTTTTATTTTATGGGTGGCACGTAAATTTGTTATATCTCTAACTTCAATCCTTATTGGCCTTTCTCCATTGCCTCTATCATGGGTTATGCTGCAGTCTCAACCACAACAGATCCAAAGATGGCAAAAAGAAGAAAGTGTTTGGAGGGGTAGTGGGGGAGGGGTTTGAGTTGCATGTTAATATAAAAGAAAAACGTGTCAAAAAAATGTCTATTTCAAAACAAAAAACGATGAGTGATGTGGTTGGTTAAAACCCATGGAACTTGCGTGTAACTTTTAATCAAAAAAAAAAAATTATTCTTCATTAAAGACGTAATGTATTATTTGCTCTATGCAACGTAATCGAAGTTAATGGAAAAATGGGGGCAAATTATGGTTTGATCTTCTCTTTGTGGTTGTCAATCTTAATTTTCCATTATCTTGGATTTCACTAAGAGACCTTCCAAGCAATTATGAGATTACTTAATAAATCAAGAGATTGATTATTAGTGAAGTAAACTCTCACATTTTCTCTATTTCTCTTTTTTTTTTTTTTTTAATCACTCTTTTCACAAATTTTCTACGGTCACATCACTAGCTTTTACACAATTTTATGTAGGATTATATCTCCTTAAAGAAAATTTTATGTGGCCCACATTTGAAGATGAAACTCATGTCTTAAATTTCTTATTTCATGTCTTAAGTTTCTTATTTGTGAAAGTTACATTTTAGATATAACATCCTTTAGTAACTCTCAAATGGTGTAACCCATTCGGTTAATAACCACCATGAAGTTACAACTTTTAAGCTCCTTGATAGAAGGAGAGTTATGGAAATCTTCATCTAAAAGGGTCCCTAATCTAGCCTATATATATAGCTTGTGTTTCCATTAAAAGGATATGTGTGAGGTAAATGCCATAGACTAGAAGACCCTTTTATATATACGATCATCATATAGTGAGTCTTCTTTTCTTCAAAAACTTAAACAACTATGGCTGGAGGTATGTGTATTTTATTCCGCAACTTTAAATTTATCTTACATTTTACACATAATTCGCGCTTGTTGTTTATGCTAGAATTCCTTAATCAAGATTCTGAAAACCTTATTACATCCATTGGCCCACGTAGTTTATACCTTTATGTTAATCCTTAAATTAAGAATGTTTGATGGAGATTTTAAATGATTGTGAGTTGATAGTAAGCGTGGCTTCTGGATAGGGTTGAAAACTTTAAATTATTTTACTATTTAATTTATTTTTTGTATTATTTATGAATTTCACTGTACTTTTTGATATTATTCATAATCTCATTGTACTATTTTAATTAATTTTTACCTTTATTTATAATACTTTTAATAATAAATTTTTAATTTTAATAAAATAAGCGATATTCAAATACATCCTAAATTAAGGATAAAAAGATAGAATATTATCCTTAATATTTTTATGTACCCGTAATCCAATGAAGAAAGGAGGCTCTGGTTTGTGTAGGACTTTCTCAAAAAAAAAGTTTGTGTAGGACCCACAGCATACGCGAGGATTCGATTACATTAATTGCCTGTCATTGATTGGTTGTCCCCTTCGTTTGTGTTAGCTTTTGTCAAAGATATGGGTGCGGTGATGCCGTGGAACCCACTTCCAGTGGAGGAGAACTGCATCTTTCGTAACGCACCATTTTTTTGCTTTGCCAAAATCTAGAAAATTCTGGGACCCACCCTATTATTTTGTTTCAATCCTCAGAATCAAAATCCAAATATTTTTCCAACTTCTCAATTTCATTTCGGCATGCATGCTAATCATATCATGTTCCTTTATGTTACTTTAAACACACCTGCTTGGCAATAGTGAGACAAACGGTGCATTAGAAGAAGCGGTAGAAAAATAATATTTTAAATTTAAAATGAATGTCAAAAAGTTAAGAGAGGTTATAATTGTAAAATAGAATTTTGGATTCTAAAATTGTTGTTTTTAAGATTTCAAAACACCTAATCAAATAGACCCACAAAAGTCGAAATGAAACTCAACATTGCATTTGAATTTGTTGGGAGTGTTCTGGTTATTTATCATTTGTGTTAGTATTATTTTAAATTTTTTTTGTCTCTATAGGATGGATAGTTAAGGTGGTATTCATAAATGTGAAGTTGAAATTCATTACAATCTGTGTAAATAGGAAATTTCTCTGACAGAAGGAAGCAATTAATCATGATACAATTTGCTAATCGTGGATGGTTTACTGGTTTAGACAAAAGTCTCGATGAGTGTACAGATCTGTTTTGTTTTGCAAAATTACTACTCATATTAAATTTTGGGTGTTTTCATGATAATGAAAGTCTACCTCTTTTGCTGTACTATGATGAATTATCTTGGTGATGAAAATCGGAAAGTAAAACTGTCGAATATATATAAAGTAATGAATTTTATTTTATTTTAAAAAAATCTTAAATAAAGTGGGATTAAAAAAATATTTATTTATAATTTTTCTACAAATAATACAATAAATATAGTGTATAAACTTTCACCTTAAAAAAAATTAAGTGAAGTGGATTAAAAAAATTATGTAAATATTTTTTAACTTTTTACTTATGGCATTGTTGTAAATAACTAAGTATCTATGAATAGTTTTTTAAGTAGGAAATTTCTTAGAAGTTTCCTTACCATTTCCATTAGCCCACATGTATTTTTCCACTTATCATTTCCTCTTTCATCTGATCTTCTCCTTTCTTCTACAGTTCTACTTCACAAACTTCTCCGCTTTTTGTCTTTTTTTTTTTTTTCTTCTTTTTTTTTAATGCATCCTTAAGTCTTAAGTCTTAATTCTTCCTTACACAAACAAAGGTTGGAGCATAACACGCCCAACAGGTAAGTGTTCTCTAGCAAAGGAAATGTCAACAATAGTGAAGTATGGTGACTCAAAGCAACAAGGATGAAGCTAAAGGAGAAACAGTGGCTTTGTCCATGACTTGAATTTTTTTTTCTTCTTCTTCGATCTGATGTGAATCTTATCTTTCTTCTTCTTCTTCTTCTTCTTTTTTTCCTTTTTTTTTTTTTTCAATCTCTGTGAACTGTGAACTGTGAAGCAAACCCAAAACACATACTGGCCGAATCTTTAGTTTCGGCCGGTATTTGCCGAAACACGCCGGAATAACTGAAATCCCCCGAAACTGGCCGGATTTTGACCCGAGTTGGAACAAAGGGTATTCCGGTTCTGAATTATATACCGGTACAAGAAATTCCGGTCGTTCCGGTCGGAACAGAACGGAATTCATAACAATGATAAAAGGTATTCACATTTTCTAAAAAAAATTGAATTATTTGTATGGGTCCGGTTAATGTGTGCCCTAAGGGCACACATTAAGCAATCCATTTTTAGAATCATTTTCTTGGAAATTGAAAAAGTATTAAACAATCCATTTTTAGAATTATTTTCTCAAAAATTGAAAAAGTTATCAATACTTTTTTAATTCCGGAGAAAAAAATTTCCAAAAATGAAAATTATTGTGTGCCCTTAGAGCATCCACAGCAGTGGAGCTAAAAATTTAGCTTTTTAGCTCCACCAAAAGTTATTTTATCTATTTTACATATACCCATGCTGCAACAGTGGATCTATTTTAGCTTTCAACACAATAAAATAATATAAATATCACAATAAAATAATATATTCCATACAATAAAATAATATAATCCACTACTCAAAAAATATTCACAGCACCAACCACAATCACCTCTACCATCAACCACAGCCATGACCACACCCACAACCACCACCATAACTCCACCACCACCACCGCCGCCACCATTCATCAACCAGAGAAACCCAGCCACCACTCATCAACCATCAACAGACCCCATTCATCAACCATCAACAAAATCAAAACCCATTCATCAAAATAGAAATAGAACCCATCATCAACAATCAAATTAGCCAAAAGCCACCACGAAACCAGAGAAACCCAGCCACCATCAACAAACCCTATTCATCAACTATCAGCAAAATCAAAACCCATTCATCAAAATAAAAATAGAACCCATCAACATAAAATCCAATCAGAGAGATAGCAGAGAGATAGGGGCGGAGTACGAAGAGATCAATCGGCGCTAGGCAAGGGCTTGGGTCGGCGCTAGGCAGGGGCTTGGGTCATCGGCGTTGGGTGGGGCTTGGGTCGTCGGCGAGTGGAAAACCGACTGAGGGGAGAGAGGAGCAACAAGTATAAATGGGGAAGGACTAAAGGAGGAGAAAGAAAAAATATATATATTCTAATCAGAACACAAAATAAAATAATAATTTTTTTTTAGCTTTGAGTTACAGTGCACATCTATCTTTAGATGTGCACTGTAGTTGAGAAGCAAAAAATTTTGCTTATAGCTCCACTGCTGCACTCTTCTTTTGTGATCAGTAGTGCTCTCTTAAGGCACACATTAACAAAATCCTATTTGTATAGCTTAACCAAACCTGTAAATGATTTCTACTTTGCTATAACTTGGAAGTCTAATGGAAGCTTAGAGTCTTTTGGCACAATATTGTAAAAATTAGAGTTTATTAGGTTTATGTATACTGTGCAAAGTTTTTTAGCTAAATGAGGAGAGATGCAATTTTCGGTATTGGTGATGCCGAAATACACGTAAAAGAAGAGAGAGAAACTGACAAATCTGATATAATTTTGGTATTTCGGTATCCATGTTGCCGAAATTCAAGAAAAAGTGGAGAGAGAAACTGACATGAATTTCGTCAGTTGGATTGCCGAAATACAATTTCCTTTATATTCTTTTTTTCGTTAGTTTTCCGTTTGGTAAGTTTATTTTTATTTTAAAAAAATGATAAGCGCAGACCAGGGGGATTGAACCCTTGCGCAAGGGTTGTTCCACATAAGAAGCAACCAGCAGGCTATCGCGCAACTTGTTCAACATATATGGGAACTAAATTAATTTATTCTAAACCTGGTAGGTATTTCAAGTTTTCAAAAACACAAAAAAACACACATTTTTTTTATATACTTTCCAAAAATTGATAGTTATGATAACAAGAATGGTAAATTGAAATTATAGTTCATCCACGATGATGTCAAAATTAATTAATATTAACTAAATAAAAATAACAATTTTGTAAAAAGTAGTAACCTTAATTAAAAAGGACAAAATTTAGTTACAAAATGGTTTGTAGCCTATGGTTATAACCTTACTCAATAAATTTTTATTGGAGGTGAATTTTGACAAATTCAGTAATAAATTACATCTTCTTCTTATATCCTCCATGCTTGCAAAAATTTTAGAAAATTAAAGATCAATAACTATATCATCAATAAAATTGTTTAAAATTGAAAACTATTGTAGTTTAAAATTATGCATAAAATATAAGCTTATAGATCATATAGTAAATAATATTCGATTGACACAAAATTTGACATGTGTATTAAAAGCATAAATGACATATAATTCAACGGTTAAATTATCAAAATATGCAGTAATATTTTATTTTATTGAGTAAGGCTACAACCAATTTTGTAACTAAATTTTGTCTAATTAAAAAATTATCGAAAAAAATTTGAATATTTTACAAACATATTACATGAATTAAAAAGGAAGATGATATTGTTAATATTTTTAAATTTAAGATAAATTTTGTTATTTATTTTATATTATTTTAATAGTATATCATAATAATTTTTTTAGTAATCAAAATTGGCAATACAAGTCATACTTGCATGATGTGTCTTGAGTTGTATAGCATAATTTTTCCATGACTTTTTTTTTTCTTTTGAAAATTCGTATGGCTCGTTATAAATAGATTAAAATTGGTAATATGGTTTAAATTTTTGGAAAATAATATTTTATTTCAAGAGTAAAAATTAAAAAAAAAAACATTATTTTAATATGTATTAATTTACATCTATTATAATTTGGAATTACTACTGTAAGGACACAGTTCTTTTGCGGCCCAATGATGATGTTGGGCTCGCGCATGAAAGATCCCTCACAATATGATTTGTAGAGAGTGGGCTTGAAGAACTAGCCGTTGGGCACGAGGCGATGTTACGGTCTTGTTTTTAAAGGAATTCATATAGAAAGAGGAGTAGGGTTTGAACATTTAAGCCCTACAGTGTCGCATCCTATGGGGTTGGACTCCTCGGACTTGATCCGAGGATCATTAAGGTCTTACCCCGATTACCCGACGGTGGGTTTTTCTGTGATGTGCAGGTGTTCTCCTGATGTTTTCCCCCATGGAGTCCCCTTTTTTTTTGAAGGTGGAATGACCCTCCTCTCCAGATTCACCTACTTTTTCTTTTATACTAGCCTGCGTTAGCTGTCCTTCGTCCACGTGTAGGGTCAATCTTTACAAGACTGATATTTGTCCCATCAGTCTCATCCCAGAATTATTGGGGATGGTTGATAAAGCTGGAGAATACGGCTCTGTTAGGTGCAGAGTCTTATCTGGGAAGGGTAGTAAGGATAACTCTCCCAAGATATTTTAGATCTCCTTCTACATTTGTTCCTTTATCTCTTTTTTACCCCTCCCCTCAATGGAGCTTTGGGTCTGCCGAGGACGAAACTGTCCTCGGCTGCATCTCCGGGCCATTACCTTTTTCGGCTTGGGCCTTTGAACTCCCCATGAGCAAGTGGGCCTGGCCCATAAATTATTGGGCCCCACAACTACATTTTCTAATCACAAAAAATACCTAGGGGAATGATGAGGGTTATGCGTTTGTGGTTGAAATAATGTTTTTATCACAGCCCTAGGTATTTTTGTGATCGAAAAATATAGTAATTCTAAATTACAATGGATGTAAATTATTAATATTTACCAAAAAAAAAAAAAAATTAGAAAAGTCTCTAAGCACACGTATGAGTGCGTGCTCAAAGGCTAGTATTCCGTAATTATCACGCGCTTCTTAGAAGCTTTCTATTTTTTTAAGAGATTACTACATTTTGTAATCATAAAATACATATGATGAATATTGTGCGTTTGTGGGTGAAATAATTTTTTTTATCACAACTCTAGGTATTTTTATAGTACTATCCTCAAGTTTTGTATGGTTGGGATTATTAATACTTATCATGCGCGTACTTAGAAACCCTTTTATTTTTTTTCCTAAAGGCTAATGATTTACATTCATTATAATTTGGAATTTCTACATTTTTCAATCACAAAAATAACTAGGGTGTGATGAGAATTATGCGAAAAAAATTATTTCACCCATAAATGCCTGAATCTCATCATACCCTGAGTATTTTTGTAATTGAAAAATGTAGAAATTCCGAATTATGATGAATGTAAATCATTAACCTTCAGACAAAAAAAAAAAAAAAATTCAATTGTTATTAATTAATTTTGACATCATCGTGGATGAACTATAATTTCAATTTACCATTCTTGTTATCATAACTATCAATTTTTGGAAAGTATATAAAAAAATGTGTGTTTTTTTGTGTTTTTGAAAACTTGAAATACCTACCAGGTTTAGAATAAATTAATTTAGTTCCCATATATGTTGAACAAGTTGCGGGGTAGTCTGCTGGTTGTTTCTTATGTGGAACAACCCTTGCGCAAGGGTTCAATCCTCCTGGGCTGCACTTATCATTTTTAAAAAATAAAAATAAACTAACCAAACGGAAAACTAACGAAAAAAAAGAATCTAACTGAAATTGAATTTCGGCAATCCAACTGACGAAATTCATGTCAGTTTCTCTCTCCACATTTTTCTTGAATTTCGGCAACATGGATACCGAAATACCAAAATTTTATCAGATTTGTCAGTTTCTCTCTCTTCTTTTTACTTGTATTTCGGCATCACCAATACCGAAAATTGCATCTCTCCTCATTTAGCTAAAAAACTTTGTACAGTATACATAAACCTAATAAACTCTAATTTTTACAATATTGTGCCAAAAGACTCTGGAAGCTTAAGTGTGCCATATATTAAATCATAAATTGAATTGGACTAACACTACAAAAAAACTTGTCTTACACAGCATTTTTTTTCCTGACAGCTTTGAAAACCTCTGCTATAAGAGACCTACGACAACACATTTTGAAAAACTGCCACAATAGGTTGACTTATTTTCACTTTTATATTCAATTTTTTGCAAATTGGGTTCTCTTCGCTCTCTGAGGTTGGTAGGTTTGGTACTTGAATGATGACCCTATCAAATCTCTCTCAATAAATGAACAAGTAGTGTCTTTCAAGGTCAACAAAACTCAAAGATGTAAAGTGGTTTTTATTATGTCTAAACCAAGCTAGTCCAAGACAGTAAATCACAGGGCTAAAATTAAGACTATTAAACCACTAATTTAACCTTCTTAATTGGCTAGGATCAGGGGCTTAATTAAGTAATTATTATCTCTTCTCTTGTAACAATGTCACCCAAGTGAATATATACGGCCCACATCAAAATCCATGCAACACTCACACGTCATAATTTCCATGAAACCCAAACAAAATTAACATTAAGAAACAACAAAATCACTTTCCCTTAAAATTTGTCAAAAAAACCAAAAACTCACCGGGAAAAAAATTTTCCGGTATCTGACTAAAAAGGTTCTCCATTATTACTACTCTGGCATCAGTTGGTATCAAAGCCAAACTGTGCGCTATTTCATCAAATAGACAAAACTACCCCATATCTCTAATTTTCTCTCTCTTTCTCTCAGACAAACAAATTGAGAACCTTCTTCTGATCATTCCCAGAGCTTCCAAAGCTAGTCATCTCGGAGGCCTCAGAGCTAAAAGAGGACGACATCGTGTCTGCCGCCGCCATCATGCGCTGCTTCAGTGCTCTCGGATAACCATTCCATGGGTTGGTGGTGTTCTTCTTAGGACCCAGTGAGAGAGTGAGAGCAGGATCGGATGGCTGAGCATCTTGCATGAAAGCCGTAAATGGAAGGTACGGATTGCATGTTGTGTCATGGAAAATTCCGTTAGTGATTGTCTCAAACTCCGTTAAAGGAGTCAGAGTACCTCCAGCAAGCACCGTGTCCACCGCCGTCTGGCACACGTGCCACTTGCCACGTGCTAGGAGTCCCACCGATCCGTCCACTGGGTTCACAGTACGCCCACATGCTTCAAATAATAAGGACTGGAACAAAGCTGAAAATAGAACAACAAAAAATTATTATTATTAATATTATTATCTACAATTATATCTATAACACTTATTTTTGGCCCAAAAAAAAAAAAATCCAATAAAACTACATATACGTTAATATATACAGAGATTATGATAATGGTATAATTATACAAATACAGTACTTGATTTAGGCAAGGTGTCTTATCATGAAGAGTAAAAGGAATTGATGTCCGAACATTTTGTCAGACTATTTCACAAATGAGACAAGCAGTCAGAAACCCATAGACATGATCGTGTGCTAGATTAAACATAGGACTTTCGAATTTGCATCGTGCTCCTATAACAACTAGCCTACCACTCAGCTGTACCCCTATGGCCTATGGGGTTGAAGAGAAAAACTCAATTCATGAATTTTGACATGATTTGATGAGAATAATTTCTAAAAATTTAATGGGTCACTCTATTCTCAACCCCACACACACAGTATCATATGTGCCTTTTTTTTTCTACCTTAGGGAAACAAAAACAAAAAAGGCAAAATCTAAAACAGCACAACTATTTTTACCGTAAGTGATCGATACTCACAAACCTTCAGGTTGGAGTTTTGTCCTAAAATCATATAAAATAGAAAGTGGAAATAGTGAAAACCTGGTCTTTGGGTTTCGGGGACGGCGGAGACGAAGGCAATGATGTCGCTGCGGCCAAAGAACTTGGCGAGGAACAAGACAGCGTTGCCTTGTGCTTTTGGGGACTGGATCCATTGCAGGCACGATCTCAGCACGCATGTGTCACTGCAACCCTTTCGTAGTACCCTGCAACCGTTGCAGCTCATTCTGACCCACTTCGATCTGATATTTTTTTTCCCTTTTCTTTTATGACAAAATTTCTACAGAAGAGTAATCTAGAAGAGAGAGAGCCAGTGAAGTACAAGTAGTGAAGAATTAAGGCATTATATAAGGGAAGGAAATTTGACACTAATAAATGTTTTTGTGTGGATGGGGTCGAGTTTAAATTTAACTATGGTTGAGTTAAAAGATAGTTTGACGTTGGACTTTTGTGTACGGTGGGTGAGAATGGCGTGGGGCCATCTGGGTGTTGGAGATGTCGAGGTCGAGGGGAATATCGATACATATCTTCCAAACTCTGGGCAAGAGCGGCTCCGTGTTTCCGCAACCCATTGTTTTAGACTTCTTTCACCTCTAATCCACCGTCGGATCACACTTTTGCTCTAGAATTCTATCAATCTCTCGCCGTTGATTTTGTCTATGATGCTTTGCTTTTGATTATTTTTTGTTGTGTACTTCTTTTGGGTACGAACTGTGAACAGGGTTTAGCTGTGTTGGGGGGTGAGAATTCCCAAGTCCCATAAAAGTGCACTGTGAACCCCGCGAGATTGTTTTCCACCGTCCAAAAAACAAAAAAGAGTCGACTTTTTTGGTAAAAATTTTAGTCCATGAATCAATAATTGAGCTTTATGAAAAGGTTATTGGAGTTTTAAGTTGCAGCCCCATATATCCTAGACACTATATTGAGATAATCCCATATTAGATAAACCGACTTTTTTTAAGGTGTGGGAGTGGAGTCTTTTCTTCTTTATCTTTGGGGAATTTTTTTGGGAGGGATTATTATATGGGGTTAAGTGCTAGAGACTAGAGTGAAATGGAAGGTGATCTGTCCACACCTAGTTTCAACTCACGTTTCAATAATTTTTCCTCCCATTGCCAAAGAGGGGGGAATCTTTTTTGGTAATTTTATTTGATGTGGTTCAAATGTTTTTGTCAATTTATCCATCTATATTTACAATCTACATAGCAATGGAGTAACCACATGACCATAGAGTCCACATCATATGTACAACTTTTCAAATATTTACTTCTTTTCTTGTATGTTTTAGTAATTCACAAGATTAAGAGACCATTTAATTAAGCTTATAAAGGGGTTTAAATTTTTAAGTTAGTTTAAGTGTAACATTTTTAAATTCTTATTGTTATATTTTAGGTAATTATACTTTTATCTAACGTATGTTTTCAATTAAATAAATTATTTAATTCAAACTGTTGTAACTGAACATTGATACGTTACACGATTTTTTCGCCTCTTTTTCCTCAAATGATGTTGTCCAATACTTTTAAAGCCTCCTCTTTTTTTTTTTTTTTTTTTTTTTTTTTTTTTTTTTTTTTTTTTTTTTTTTTTTTTTGTGCTGAGTACCTTTTAAAGCATTATATTAATCGGAAGTATACATAATCTCTTACGCACACCGGATAAATCTCATTGGTCTATTTAGCCAAATACTTTTATGGTGTGTTTGGATGACAGAATTTGGGCTCTTAGATTTTGGAGTTATTGGGTGATTAAAATCTAAATATCTTGTTTAGATAGTTTACAAAGGGTAAAAGATTTGGATTTGACAAATCTGTCAGGAATTTTAAACCTTAAAATCTTTGAATTTAAAATAATTTATTAACCCATAGTTTTATGGTGTGTTTGGATGACAAAATTTTGGGCACACGGATTTGAATTTGGGTGATTAAAATCCAAATACCTTATTCAAATTGTTTACAAAGGGTAAAAGATTTGGATATGACAAATTTTTCAGGGATTTTAAAGCTTAAAATCCTTGAATTTAAAATAATTTATTAATCCATAAAATTTTAGAAATCCATATGACATACTTAAATATTTATGGATTTGGAATTAAAACATTTCAAATCCATCACTTTATAATTCAAATTCAAATCCAAATTTAGATTCATGAAACATTAAATAGGATCATTAACTTAATTGAACTCAACCTAATGAGCATCTTCTTTGTAAACAACCATGATTTTTATAATGAGAAATGTTAAAATTTACTACAAATTTTATTACAAATAGTTTATAAACCATTTGACAATAAATACTGTAAGGACACAATTCTCTGGCGGCCCCATAAGGATGTTGGGCTCGCGCATGAAAGATCCCTCACAATATGATTTGTAGAGAGTGGGCTTGAAAAGCTAGCCGTTGGTCACGGGGCGATGTTCCGGGCTCGATTTTACAGGGATTCCAGTAAAAGAAAAGAGTTGGGTTTGACCATTTAAGCCGTGAAGCGTGGCGTCCACTGTGATTGGGCTCCTCGGACTTGGTCCGAGGACCATTAAGGTCTTCCCAGGTTACCCGACGGCGGGTCCTTTTATGGTCTGCACATGTTATTAGGGCGTTTCCCCCTATGGAGTCTTTTTTTTTTGGAGATCGCCCCTTTCAGATTTACTTACTTTCTTCTTTTATACTCGCTTGCATTCATTGTCCTTCGTCCACGTGTAGAGTCGATCTTTACAAAAACTGACATTTGTCCCATTAGTCCAATCCCGGAATTGTTGGGGATGGTTTGATAAAGCTAAAGAGTACGGCTCTGTCAGGGGCAGCGCATTGAATGGCAATAAGAGCAGCTTTCCCGGATATTCTTAGATTCTCTTTTAAGCTTGGCCCTATACCGGTTTTATCCTTCTTCTTTTGGTGAGGTTTTGGATCTGCCGAGGACTGAGTTGTCCTCGGCTGCACCACAAAAATATTTTGTGCTCTGCATTGTAGAGCTTGGGCCGTAGTTCTTCTCGGCTCGGGCCTTTGGACTCTCTAAGGGCGAATGGGCCTGGTCCATGAATTATTGAGCCCCACAATAGCCCCTCAAAACCCTTCTATCCGACTTCCGGGTTGGAAAGGAGGGTTTTGGCAAACCCGGGCCCTTAATATGGCTTATTTAGTTCAATCCCGCATTTATGTGAGCGGTTCTCCACCTGTCCAGGAAGTTAGCCGGTTTTCAAGGGATTCCGTTTAATCTGCTCGTGATCTACTCCTGCCGCTTGGCTGTCCCAGACGCGCTCTTAATGAATCCCCTTTACGAGGCTCATTTATGTCCGGCGGCTCATCTGATAAGGTGGGGAAATGGAACGGACGTCTCTTTTTTCTTCAGATTCTTTTGGAAACTTGAATGCATTTAATACCCTCCGTTTTGCCCTTCCTATAAGAAGGCAAGCAGGAGGCCATCACTTTCGTGCAGACTCCTTTCTTTCCTTCTGAGATCTGAAACCCGTAGCCTCCTTTAGCGTCTACTTAGCCCGTTTGTTATACACCATACCAGTATACGCCTACCATAACGAATGATGAAGGAGCCATGCCCCTCCTTAAAACACCATGTTCTGATAAAGCTTGAAATGGCTCGATCAGGGCAAGGGTGGCGCAGACTTAAGATCTGTCCCGCCTCTCCTTCAGCCAAAATCCGAAGCAGGGGCTCGTCACGTCGAATTCTCGACGTGACTGAGTAGAGAATACCCAATATCAGCACCACCCGGCTCCTCACCAGCGTATCTAACATGGCACCAGTGTGTTAGGAGTCAGGGCTGAGGCAGGGGCGAAGTGCTTCTGCTTCTCCCTCTCTTTGCTCACTGGTGCCCTCCTCCGCCTTCCTCTTATAGTCTTCCCAGCACCAGTTCCGCCCTGGTGCTGTCCTTCTCCCTCTTTTGCTCCTCTCTTTGTCTCTTCATCTCTCCCCCTCTTCTTCTCCTCCTTCTCTTACTCATGTCCTCCATCTTCTTCATTCATCTCCTCCATCTTCTTTATTGATTTCTTCCTTACTATTTCCTTCTTCTTCATTCTCTTTTTTTTTTTTTTGAAGCGAGTTCTTCTCTTAGTATGAGTAACAATGAGGTGGAGATTGGAGAGACTTTGAAGACAAGTTTAAAAAGCGCTTGATCGTTTGCTTATCTGTACTGTGGGTGTTAGTGCTGTTTCGGCAGCCCCTCTTTTGTATAGGCTTGTTGAAGCCCCTTTTTGTACATTGTAATAATTTTTCATATTAATAAAAGTTGTTTCTATTTCATTTTGCATGTTTTGTCTCTGTTTTATAAATTTGCAAGCGCCGCTCGGCACAATAATATAGCATCTAGATCAATGTCAACTAAGACCAAAATACTTGATAATAAAAAAGATGTCGCCATAACTCTAATAAAAATGCTTGGCATAATAAGGCCGACCAGTGAAAAGTAATAATTACCCATGCTAGACGAGGAGAGAACTGAAGGCTTGATGACGTGTGAGAAATAACCATTTGAAGACATATCGCCCACCAGATGAACAGCCCTCTTAGGCCAATGAATACTGGGGCGTTCTAGCGCCTTCCTTACACCTTCGTTGGGCCTGACCCTTTAGGGTGTTTAAGCCGCGGATGAAGTGACCTGACCTTTTTATCAAGTAACCCACCTTATGAAATCCAAACCTTTTCTTATCCGAGTAGTTGATTTCCCCATTGGCTTGGGTTCGAGGACCATGCAAGGCCTTGGCTCTGTCTAGAACTCGTAATAATAAATATTTTTGTACTTGGTTTCCCCATAGGCTTGAGTCCGAAGATCATACAAGGCCTTGGTTCTGTCCAGAACTCGTAATAATAAATATTTTTGTACTTGGTTTCCCCATAGGCTTGAGTCCGAGGACCATACAAGGCCTTGGTTCTGTCCAGAATTTTTTTTTTTTTTATTTATTTTTTTTTTATGCACTTGGTCTTTCCTCAGGTGTCTCACAAGCAGCCGAGCAGGAAGTTGTCCTCGGCAACGGTTATTCCTTGGTGTGGGCCACAGTCCGTGGGCTTCCATGCAGAACGGGCCTGGGCTGCGAATTTACCAGGCCCACAAATTAAGAGGCATTTCCGTAGCCTTTGGTCACGCGGTACTTTTTGGCGTCCCAGTGTTCGAGGTGCGCCTTCTCGAGGATCTTCAAATCCTATGGCTGAGAATGAAGTTGGAAATTGAGCCAAGTCTGCTTCGTCCGTAGCATTCCTTGGAAACTTGCACGAATTAAATGCCACCGGTTCACTTCTGGGTATAAAATAGGATAGGGAATCACTTCACTTGCACATGAACTCTCCTGTTCTCTTCGGAACCATATTTCTTCCATATCCGCAATCCTTCTTTCTAGTGCCACTGCCTTAAAGCAAGATGTTTGAGGCGTGGATGGGGGTGGAAGGTCTCCGCGCGCTTCAGAGGCACCGAATCCTCAAGGTGATACGGTATGGACAAGGATGGCACAGATTCGAGCCAGTCCTCCGTTTTGACAGGAGGAAGATGGGGTTCCTTCCTCTTTTAATCAAAATCCGAAGCAGGTTCTGGTCATGCCAGATTTTTGGTATGTCCGAAGAAGGAATTTCCGCCATCAGCGCCGTCTGCCTTGTAGCAGGCAAATTTTTGCGGGGGCTTCCCAACTTCCGGCTCCCTGCACCTTTTCTGTAGATGGTGTTAGCCTGAGGTCAGGTTCTTTGGCTGCCTGAGTTATGGGCATGTAGAAGCGTCGAGGAATAGTTTCCTTGGACGACATCTTGGAACAGTAGCCAATCTCTCCTCTGAGCTATCTCCTCGGCTTTATCTTCACTCTTTTATACTTTTCTTTTGCTTACGCAGTTAACTCTAATGTAAGCTTGTTTCAGCTTTTTATTGTACACTCTGCTGTTCTTTTGTCTTAATAAAAGATGTGTTTATTTCTTTATACATACTTTTTTTGCAACAACTACTTTGGGCCTGAATATTAAGTCTAAGCCTGCCTTCAACAATATTCTAGGCAGAAGAATACTTTAACACAAATCCCTATTAGTTTAAACTCGCAAATATTATCAAGTATAACGATGGTAATCCTCAATAGATTAAATTCATGGAACTAACCGGGATAGCTGTTGAGTGCTGCGCGATGCACGCTAGACCAATTCCCGAGAACGATAAACTCTAAACAATTCGTCCGAGATGATAGTCGAGTAGCGAAGGACTTTGTGCTTTCGGGTAATATGCTGTACCGTATCGCATTATTCCCTTTGGCACGGGGGATCCGAGGGTAGACCGGGGAACCCGTGCAATTAAGGGATTGACCCAACTGTTAACGAGGAGTTCTCTTCGGATGGATCTTGAGGTTTGTGTGCCATAGTAGTTCTTTTTATGTACTTGGTTTTCCCATAGGCTTGAGTTCGAGGACCATGCAAGGCCTTGGTTCTGTCCAAAACTTATGATCTTTTTATGTACTTGGTTTTCCCATAGGCTTGAGTCCGTGGACCATGCAAGGCCTTGATTCTGTTTGAAACTTATGATCTTTTTATGTACTTGGTTTCCCCATAGGCTTGAGTCCAAGGACCATGCAAGGCCTTGGTTCTGTCCAAAACTTATGATCTTTTTATGTACTTGGTTTCCCCATAGGCTTGAGTCCGAGGACCATGCAAGGCCTTCTGTCCAAAACTTATGATCTTTTATGTACTTGGTTTCCCCATAGGCTTGAGTCCGAGGACCATGCAAGGCCTTGGTTCTGTCCAAAACTTATGATCTTTTATGTACTTGGTTTCCCCATAGGCTTGAGTCCGTGGACCATACAAGGCCTTGGTTCTGTCCAAAACTTATGATCTTTTATGTACTTGGTTTCCCCATAGGCTTGAGTCCGAGGACCATACAAGGCCTTGGTTCTGTCCAAAACTTATGATCTTTTATGTACTTGGTTTCCCCATAGGCTTGAGTCCGAGGACCATGCAAGGCCTTGGTTCTGTCCAAAACTTATGATCTTTTATGTACTTGGTTTCCCCATAGGCTTGAGTCCGAGGACCATGCAAGGCCTTGGTTCTGTCCAAAACTTATGATCTTTTATGTACTTGGTTTCCCCATAGGCTTGAGTCCGTGGACCATGCAAGGCCTTGGTTCTGTCCAAAACTTACGATCTTTTTATGTACTTGGTTCCCCCATAGGCTTGAGTCCGAGGACCATGCAAGGCCTTGGTTCTGTCCAAAACTTATGATCTTTTATGTACTTGGTTTCCCCATAGGCTTGAGTCCGAGGACCATGCAAGGCCTTGGTTCTGTCCAAAACTTATGATCTTTTTATGTACTTGGTTTCCCCATAGGCTTGAGTCCGTGGACCATGCAAGGCCTTGGTTCTGTCCAAAACTTATGATCTTTTTATGTACTTGGTTTCCCCATAGGCTTGAGTCCGTGGACCATGCAAGGCCTTGGTTCTGTCCAAAACTTATGATCTTTTTATGTACTTGGTTTCCCCATAGGCTTGAGTCCGAGGACCATGCAAGGCCTTGGTTCTGTCCAAAACTTATGATCTTTTTATGTACTTGGTTTCCCCATAGGCTTGAGTCCGTGGACCATGCAAGGCCTTGGTTCTGTCCAAAACTTATGATCTTTTTATGTACTTGGTTTCCCCATAGGCTTGAGTCCGTGGACCATGCAAGGCCTTGGTTCTGTCAAAAACTTATGATCTTTTAATGTACTTGGTTTCCCCATAGGCTTGAGTCCGAGGACCATGCAAGGCCTTGGTTCTGTCCAAAACTTGTAAAATTTCTTTTATTCGGTTTACTTTTCGACCAGAAGCCCCTATACCAGGGCGGGCAAAGTTGGCTTGAGGCCGGAAGCCCCTAGAGATGCCCGCGCCCTTGGCACTGTAAGGCGTAGCCCTTAGCAGAAGCTTATGCCGGAGCAACAACTGTATGTCGCCGGAGTCGGAGGAGGCCCCAGGAATTTCTGCTTGCTAGAGAGCTGACTCCACCGCCACCTGCGCCAACGCGCAAGCTTTCCCACAGACGGCGCCAATTGTAAGGACACAATTCTCTGGCGGCCCCATAAGGATGTTGGGCTCGCGCATGAAAGATCCCTCACAATATGATTTGTAGAGAGTGGGCTTGAAAAGCTAGCCGTTGGTCACGGGGCGATGTTCCGGGCTCGATTTTACAGGGATTCCAGTAAAAGAAAAGGGTTGGGTTTGACCATTTAAGTCGTGAAGCGTGGCGTCCACTGTGATTGGGCTCCTCGGACTTGGTCCGAGGACCATTAAGGTCTTCCTAGGTTACCCGACGGCAGGTCCTTTTATGGTCTGCACATGTTATTAGGGCGTTTCCCCCTATGGAGTCTTTCTTTTTTAGAGATCGCCCCTTTCAGATTTACTTACTTTCTTCTTTTATACTCGCTTGCATTCACTGTCCTTCGTCCACGTGTAGAGTCGATCTTTACAAAAACTGACATTTGTCCCATCAGTCCAATCCCGGAATTGTTGGGGATGGTTTGATAAAGCTAAAGAGTACGGCTCTGTCAGGGGCAGCGCATTGAATGGCAATGAGAGCAGCTTTCCCGGATATTCTTAGATTCTCTTTTAAGCTTGGCCCTATACCGGTTTTATCCTTCTTCTTTTGGTGAGGTTTTGGATTTGCCGAGGACTGAGTTGTCCTCGGCTGCACCACAAAAATGTTTTGTGTTCTGCATTGTAGAGTTTGGGCTGTAATTCTTCTCGGCTCGGGCCTTTGGACTCTCTAAGGGCGAATGGACCTGGTCCATGAATTATTGAGCCCCACAAATACATTTGATGGATTTTAATAACATAATAAAAAATCATCAGAATTACTTTATTATGATTAGTGACACATAATTTGTAGAGGTTTTGTAATAAAAATTAGGGTAAATTTCATTAATATACCGTGATCTAAAATTTTTCAAAACTAACCAATTTGATCCCTA
This sequence comes from Quercus lobata, assembly GCF_001633185.2. Taxonomy (NCBI): domain Eukaryota; kingdom Viridiplantae; phylum Streptophyta; class Magnoliopsida; order Fagales; family Fagaceae; genus Quercus; species Quercus lobata. The sequence goes on from NC_044915.1 coordinate 37,709,792, forward strand.
AAGTCAACTTAATCCCAAAAAAGTCAAGAAAAAATAGCTAATTTTTTAGGAACTAAGTTGACTTTAAGGACTAAATTAACTAGTTTTAAAACTAATTGATATTAACTCAAATATCAAGATATGTTAATGAAATTTATCCCAAAAATTATATTATCTAACTTTACTCTTTCCTAACAATTTACCTATTCATAGAGAGCCTTGAAAACTAAAATTGATTCGTAGAAGGATCATTGGTGCAGCTTTTCAATGTTAGGCCCTTAAAGTGATGAATTTACGTTATGGTTGGAGTCACCCCACTTGCAGAGAAAAGGGTGAAAATGTGATGAAATATGTTTGTCCTCACTCATCCTTTAACGATGCAAAAAAGGTGTGTTTTGTGGGATCCACACCTGAGGACTCTGACGAGAGACGCGGAGAAACGAAAATTAATTGGGTTTGGGGTTTGGGGTGTCCTTGTCCTTTTTTAGCTTCACTTTTTGTTTATTTACATATATATATATATATATATATATATATTATTAGTAATAATATTTTTAGCTTTTGAAAAAGAAAAGAAAGAGAAAGAGAAAAGAAATTGGTGGAGGATGCCGTGGAACCTACTTCCAAAGGAGGAGGACTGTGTCCCAGGAGGAGGCTGACGTGCAACGCACCATTTTTTGCTTTCTACAGTTTTGTTTATTACTTTGGTTGGGACCCACTTTCTTATCCATTTCATTTCAATTCTATTCCTCTCCCAGCTAGAAATGCATGCACTAGCGTTCTATTAGCCTTGAGAAATGTCAAACCAAATTAAATATCTAAGGACAAAGTTCTGCAATAAATTTGGTTGTAATTTTAATTTATAACTCTTAACTTAAAAAATTAATTAACTACATATTTTAAAATTTTAACTGTTAGATTGCATGTTCCTTATATTCTTAACACACATGTAAAATTTCGTAAAAATCGAATTTTATTTACTATTCGATCTATAAACTTATTTTTTATAAAAAAATTATAATCTACAAAAACTTGTAATTTTAACAATTGATTGATAACATAACTCTTGATCTTTAATTTTCTAGAAATTTTGCAAGAATAGAGGATATAAAAAGGAAGGTCATGCTAACGGGTGCTCTTAGAGCAATAGTTAACAATCCATTTTAGGAAATTTTTTTATACCACTTTTATGAAAAATGGAAAAAACTATCAAAACATTAATTGCTTTTATGAGAAATTGTTAACAATCCATTTTAGGAAAGTTTTGATACCATTTTTATGGGAAATGGAAAAAGTTGTCAAAACATTAATTTTTTTTTCTTTTCCCATAAAAATTTTCTTTAAATGAATTATTAATCATTGCCTAAGGGCATTTGTTAGTATTTCCCTAAAAAAAATATATATGTAATCCAATGGTGGATTCGTAAAAATTCAATTTTAATAAAAGATATTGAGTGAAATTGTAGCCTTATGCTACATTAAATTTTGTAACAAAACTGTTTCCTTAATTAATGGACAAAGTTTTGTTACAAACTTAGTTGTAGCTAATGGTTACAAACTTCCACTCAAAATTAACATTGTTACATATTTTGAAAATATAATTGTTGAATTGCATATTTTTAATACTTTTAACATGCATATCAAATTTTATACCAATCAGATGTTATTTATTATTTGATGCATAAAACTCAATATTTAAACATTTGATTGATAACATAACTATTGATCTTTGATTTTCTTGAAGTTTTGCAAGCATGAAGGATATTAAAATATATATATATATATATATATAAAATTCAATGGTAAATTTGTCAAAATTCACATTTGTACGAGGTATGATCTCAGGCTCATTGGGCCTTGGCCCGAACATTCTCAAAGACCAAAATTGAGCCCAAACCTCATAGTCAGCCCATTCTGTTCTAGATGCATGATATACAAGCCCACAGCGGTCAATTATGACTTGATTGGGAATGCGTTTGCTCGGGACAGTCCATGTCCTCAGCAATTTAGTATTGCCTTGGGAAATACCGTTGTCGAGCAATCCTTTGGAGGCAGGTTCCAGTTCCAATGCCATTACCACTGTCTTGATAAAGCTTATCCCTTGTCAGGAATAATCAAATTGGACCCCACACACATGAGTGAGACCAGGACGTAATCATGAAACCTCCACCAACCTCAAGGTATAAATAACAAAAGTGAGTGAAGAAATGGGGGTTGGCAATTCTGAGAAGAAAATAGAGAGTAAAGGAGAGGAAGTCAGTATCTCTAAGAAGTAGAGTAACTTAGAGAGAGGAGATAGGGAATTCGTGAGAGCCAAGGCGTGTCATTGAGTTGCTTGGTCAGGAATTACCCATAGTAGGAAACACTAAGCCCACCATATAAGTAAATTGTGAGTCCCTTCCTAAGCCTTGTCCGTTAAAGGAAATTTGGGAGTGCAAAACATTCAATAAAAATATATTAAATTTTTTTCCTTAATTAATTATAATTATATTGATGAGAGGTGGGGGGAAAATTTAAAGAAAGAGTACCTTACAATTGTTTTTAGCTAAGAAGGGGGCAAAACAAAATTGGGGCCCATTGGGGCCTAAGCCCAATAATGACTGAAAGGATCATTATTCATTAGAACTCATGTCCTTAGGCCGACACGAAATTTGGAATTCTACGAGGGGAAGTACTGAAATTAATTTGTATTTGACATTGGATTTGTTTTGCCCTTGAAATAGGGCATGTCGCTTTGTTACATTCAAAAGTTTTGCCCAAGGTACCTACGTAACGTTAGCATCATGGAGCCCAAAAGCAAGACTATCTTACGTTATATGTTGGTAAAAATAGGGATATGGATCCAAGTTTTCAGGGGAAAAAAACAAAGTAGATCTACATGATAATCATGCTACTTGGTTTTTTTTTTTTTTTTGGTCGAGAAAGTTTCAACTTATAGATTTTTTCTTGATGATAACTTTTTATTATCAGACCAAAACATCAATTGGTTATTGCCGTAAGCAGGGACTGAACCCATATCTCTTATTCAATCATCATAGATTTTAGTTAATGAAAAAACTCAAAACATTGTTAAGAAAAAAAAAATAGAAATACATTGCTCCAATTTTCTTTTGGGTTGAAAAATTAGATTATTGTACATTTTAAATAACTCAATCAATTGTATCGATAAAAGGTGGAAAAATTTGTTAAAAAAGAAGAAGAAGAGAAAGCAGGCATTACAATTCTTTCACCTAAGAAGAGGGGCAGAATTGGGGTTCCTTGAGGCCCGAGCCCAATAGTGACTCAATGGATTCATTAAAGCTCAAGTCCATGAACATTAGAGCTCATGTCCTTGGGTTAACACCGTGATCATTAGAACTCATGTGCTTGGCCCAATCCTTGGGCTTACAGCTTAGTGTTAGTTAATTGGGCATGACCTTAGCATTGATCCTATCCTTGGCTATCAAAATCTAAAACCATTTACAATTTAATTAATGTTTAAAATTGCAAGTAATTGGTGCGGTTTGTACTTTATATGACAATAATTTTCACTATGAAAAACCGAGGGTGCACTAAGATTAAGAATGGCCTATTGCACTCTAAATGCTTTGGGTTTCAAAGAATTTCACCCTGTTTGTTTCTATTCTAGATGAAAACGATAATCAAATGAGGTATGTTCAAATATGGTATCATGCTGGTTGTCCTTGGGCCTACATCCAGTCCAAAATGAGCTCAGCCCAAACCAAGATTACATTTCTATTTCGTCTTATCTCCCCCAATTAACCTATGGTTCTTACTTATTGATCACATCTCTAATTGGGACAATCAAATGAAAGTGCATGGCTGAGAGCCTTTGAGGGGGAAATCTCTCACTTAAATTGAGGATTCCCTAAAGCTCGATGACCAACTACCTACAAAATTGATATAAGTGTTAGAGGAAAGTCTCTTTACCCATCAAGTCAGCATTTATTACTTTGAATAACTACCACTCATTTCATATTAAACAAAATGACAAAGTCACCAATATATATATAGTATTGGAATGAGCACCTTGGGAGTTTCTCCCCTTCTAACCTGAGGGGATAGTGTGTTGTCCCCTCGTTTAAAAGAATAAAAAAAAGAAAGAAAAAGAGTAGTTATGTTTAAAGGAAAACACTTTATTGATTCATATTTCTAATTCTCAAGTCAGCAACTAACTTAATCTTTGGAGTGGCTTCGATCAACCCAATTAGTTGGTCAGAAAGCTTAAGAAATAGTTGTTTGGCTCTTCCACGTTCGGTGAACTTCATCCCACTTGGAACATTACCCGATCGATATCCCTGGTGATATTCCTCTCCCTAAGATTATTACCCTCTAAAACTAGCGTAGTATATGGAAACCACAGGATAGAATTTCAAGAGAGCATAGCCATGAGCACATGGTTCATTGATAATGCCCATTGAGAAAGGGGAGGGGGGGGGGGGTGCGTGCGGTGGGGGGAGGGACAAAAGATGCTGACTTTAAAATCACAAACCTCTTTATTTTCTAGTTAAGTTTATAAACATTGCTTATTTCAACCCATGTGCTTATTATATATGAACATTATATCACTCCAAGCCAAAAATATTAAACACTTTTCATTAACGACCTCGTATGCAATGAGTTCCTAGTTTAATTGGAACGTTTTTATTTTAGAAACTAGTCGCTAACCCATGCGATGCACGGGATAGTTAAACAAAATTTGTACACATTCACTTTTATTGGTACAATTATTTGAAAACAATTCTAACTAATACCCAAATGTAAGAGACACATTGACTTACTATTTAAAGTAGCATTCTGAAGAATTTACACATATTGTGCAACTGAGCCTTAATTTCTCATCAACGGTTAGAAATATAAACTGCAAATCAATATATTACTAAAAGCTGAAGCGTGACATTTATAGCTGCTGAGCTCCTGTTGCGCTACCTCATCACCACGTCATTCACCACATAATTAATATTTATTCCTATTTTTTTTACAAATATATATATATATATATATATTTATAGATTATTGACTTTATATATTCATCTTTATCAGTTTTAACATCTATATATAATTAATATTTATTCCTTTTTTTTTACAAAAATATATATATATATATATAAATAGATTATTGACTTTACAAATTCATCTTTGTCGATTTTAACATCTATATATATTTCTTTTTTATTTCCAATTTTCCTATAATTTTTTTTACATTCACTTATTTTTTTAAATATTTACATTTTTTTCAACCTTTCTTCTTCCCTCACCTTTTCATCTCCCCACTACCCTCTACTTTAATATTGCTATTCATCCTTCTCTTCATCTTCCTTTATTTGTCTCTTCTTATCCCTTCCCTCTTACTATAAATTTGTCACTTTTTTCCATTCTTTGCATAGTTTTCTCTCACAAAAAGGTTTTCTCTCTCTCTCTCTCTCTCTCTCTCTCTCTCTCTCAATGTTTTGGTGGATTTTTATCTCTCTCAATGTTTTGGTGGATTTTTATTTTTTATTGCATCTTCGCTTTAGGTTGATAAAATTTTGTATTTTTAAGAACTCTAATTTATGTTGATACAATTTAGTTTTGTGTTTTAAGTTATTATTATTATTATTATTTTGCTCTTTGATTGTTAAATTTTATCCGATTACGTTATAAAAAATTAAAGATAGTAGATGAAAATAAAATAGTATTCCATTACATAGCATAATTTGGATAATTTAATGTTTATTGTTATATCTTTTAATTTTTCTTATTTTTTTCTTCTCTTCCATTTTACTCAATATTGAAATTCAACCACATCCTCCTTATCATTAAATTATTTATATTTTCTCTCTCTTTTTGTTTTACAAAATAAAAAATGTAATATTTTACTTAAATTCAAATAAAAGAAAACTGTGCTCATCAAATTGTACTCATTTTTTTTTTTAACATTTACACTTTCTTCAACCTTTCTCATTCTCTTTACCTTTTCATCTCCCCAAAAATTCTACCTTGATATCACTCTTCCTCTTTCCTTTTATCTTCCTTTATTTTATTTTTTTATATTATCATCCTCTTAATATAAATTTATCATTCATTCTTCTATTCTTTACATAATTTTATCTCACAGAAAAGTGGTTATTTCCCACTCTTTCTCCCTCAATTTTTTGGTAGATTTTTATTTTTATTTTTCTTGCATCTCTATTTTAGCCTGATAAAGTTTTGTATTCTTTAGAGCTCTATTTTGGTTTATGGGATTTAGCTTTGTGTTTTAAGTTTTTTTATTTATTTTTTATGTCTTTGATTGTTAAATATTATCATATTTCATTATAAATAATTAAAAAATAGTATATAAGAATGTACTATTATTATATTACATAGAATTATTTGGATAAGTTAGTGTTTATTGTTATATATTTTATTTTTATTTTTTTTCTCATATCATTTTATTTAACATTTAAATTCAACCACATCCCCCATATATATCATTAAATTATTTATATTTCCACTCCTTTTTTATTTTTAAAAATTTTAAATATAATATTTTGCCTAAATTAAATAAATAAAATTGTCCACATTAAGTGGAGTAATGATAGGGAAACACTCATTCTCACACCCAATGCATCAAAGGAAGAATGAAATACAAAACAAATCAAGTTAGAAACACTAAATAAAAAAAAAAATTAATAATGCATATTTAATGTCATAGAATCATCATCAAATTTTGGAAAACGATAGGTTGCCAGTGGAGAGAGAGAGAGAGAGAGAGAGAGAGAGATGGTATAGAAAAAACAAAACCAATACAAAGTAATAAAGAGTAGATAAAGAAAAAAAAAAAACCAAACGTCAATTAGTAATCGTTGATTGGAAAACAAAGAGGTTGTTAGGAGAAGTAAAAAATAAAATAGAGATTACCGTGTGGAGAACATTAAAAACTTTACAGTGTAGTAACATAAACCGTTTAATTCACTTAAAAAATTAAATCAACAATCAATAATTAAATACAATCATAGTACTAAATTTAAATTTAAAACTAATCAAATTCTAACTATGGAAACCATATTAATTATAACTAAAAAAGAGATGTTCTCTGATAGTAGTAGAAATTGAATAAGAAATAAAGTTAGAAAATTTAAAAATCCATTTTTTGACATTTCATTTAACCTTATTTATAATATATATATATATATATATATATAATTTTCATGCACTATTACTTTCGAAAATCTAATGAACAATCCTACCTCTCATTTATCGTCTTTGTTATGCAAATCATCAGTTAGTAAATATATGATAATGGTAAGAAGCGTTACAAATGAGATCACTAAAAAAAAAAAAAATTAATTAGCCACTATCATTATGGAGTAGTAGTCTATAATTTTACGCATCCAAAAAAGTGAAATATATAGAGTTTTTTTAAAGGTATGTGTAAAGATTCACTATGTGTGTGTGTGTGTGTGTGTAAAGGTAAAAAAATAAAAAAAATAAAATAAAAAAAAAGGTTTATTTAAGGTTTTTGTTAACTTAAAAACTAATGAAAATCAAATGGTTAATAACTAAAATTATAGTATTAATAAAATATTTAATTAGACCATCCTAAAAAAATTACCGCGTGCAACGCGCGGGTATGCGACTA